>NW_023413394.1:0-17425 GCF_903995425.1 Onychomys torridus
TTAAAAATATGAGTTATAGAACTAAATAGAGGGTTTTCTAAGGGTGAAGTACAAATGGCTAAGATACATTAAAATAGAATGTTCAAAGCCCTAAGCAATCTATGAAATGCAAATTAAAACCACTTTGTGATTTTATCTTACTTCACTCTAAACCTGGAGCTAGTGATAGCATATAGCTTTACAGAGAGGTAAAGCAGGGTCTCTGTTTATTGTCATGTTGTCTCTGATAAGTCCAGTTAAAGGCCCATTTTCAAGATTATATGAACAGAAGAAATTTGACTTGGTTGGTAGACAAAAAGAGAGTGACCAGAATGCAGTGAAGTCGGTAAAGGGGGTAGTGCATTTTGGAGAAGTTGTGGGAAGGGATGAATATGATCTAAACAATTTGTATGGTATTCTTAGTGCACACACACACACACACACACACACACACACACACACACACACATACACACATATGACTTTAGGATATTTGAATATGGAAGAATTTGAAATATTTTCTGACATTCTTTAAACAATAACCAAAATGAATCAAAATTAATGTATATGACTAACAAATATTTTAGCTGTTTGGAGATGTATGCAAGATGGATCTGAGATTCCTTTAAAAGAATAAAACTATGATTATTTTTTCCAATAGTTTAATTCATTCAAAATAAAAAACTTACCATCACATAATAAATAATATAGACAGAGTGACCTTATACTATCTTCCAGATGGGACTTTTATTGCTATGGAAAAGAATGTGTTTTGATTATCTTTGCCCTACCTATAGTATGTGGGAGTATGAATATTGACATTCCATGCATAGTAATCAGGGTAATATGTATTTTATGAGGATGGAGTTCTTAATTAAGTTTGGTTCAGGAGGGTCACCTTTCAAGAATAATTACAAGTCAGAATGCCAGTGAGCAACACTGTTCATCTTACAGAAATTTCCTACAGGTTTATACTTTTCACATTGCTGTCTGTACATTTTTAATTTCAGAGGATGACAGATTATTAATACAGTCTTGTTTTAAAATATTACATAGTCTCATTTTCAAGACACCATCCTTATAATAATACATATTTAACATAAAACACTACCCAAAAGCATGTGGTAGCACCAAGGGAAAAAAAAAATAAACTGGTCAACTTTGGAGAGGAGTTCCGTGTTATCAAAAATATGAAAAATTAATAGTAAATCACATAAACTGAATTAATTAATATGTCCTAATTAGTTAATATATTTTATATGTATATATGTATGAATATATGATGTTAATGTATTTTGCAACTGACTATTGAGCACATATTTTCAACATTCTTAGGTTTATATGTATGATAAAATATCAATTATGCAAACTATTTCTACTGAAATTAGAATGATTGATTGTACATACTCTTATATAGACTTCAACAGTTGTTGAAACTGAAAAGAAGTAGATGGAAACAATCAGTTCTTAAGGGATAAGTGACAAGTGAGAGGCTATCTAATTTTTATCAACATCACTTTGAAACATGACTTTGTTGACTTTCCTTGTGTGTTTCTTTGTTAGTAGAAGATGTAGAAATTAGAGTAAAATACTCTAGTAACATGAGTCCAGGCTTGTTCTATTTATTTATTTATTTTGGATGTATAAAGGAAGTAGTAATAGATAAAGTCTTCCAAAAAGCCATGTTTAAGAAGCACAGAAAATACTAAAGAGCTCTTATAATCTTCCTGCCTACTCTTAGATTCCCTGATCTCTGAAGGAAGGGATTTGATGGAGACCTTCAGTTTAAACTCTTCCTCTGCATAATGTCTGGCTATGGATCTCTTCATCTCTTCTGATCTGCTGCCAGAGGAAGCCTCTCTGATGACAACTGGATAAGGCGTCAATCTATGAGTATAAAACTATATCCTTAGGAATCATTGTATTGATTTTAGTTTTTAGACTAGTAGTGTTTGATTTTACCCTTATCAGAGGGGATGGAGAACAAAGCACTCTGAATCAACTACACAAGTAGCTTTATGAGTTCACAGAGACTGAAGCAGCAAGCACAGGGCCTGGACAGGTGGACACTAGGTTCTCTAAGTGTACGTTATAGCTATTGGCTTAGTATTTTTATGGGACTCCTGACTATGAGAATGGGTGGGTCTTTGACTTTTATGCTTGCTCTAGAGATTCATTTCTTCATTTTGGTTTGTCATGTCCAACTTCAAAATGATAGTTTTTGCTTTGTCTTATTGTATTTATTTTGTCATGTTTGGTTATCATCTCTTAGAAGTGTCTTCTTCTTGAATGAGAATGGAAATGGGAGTGGGTCCTGATGGAATGGGAGGTGGCAGGGAACTGAAAGGGCTAGACAGAAGGCAAACTATAATCAGGTTATATTGTATGAGAAAAGAATCTGTTTTTAATTTAAAAAACAAAGAAAACCCTAATGAGCAAAGAAAACCTTGTCTTAGCTTTAAAAAGAAAAAGGTCTTTCACCATCCACCAAAATTATTTCTCTTCATTTTTGATATTATAATCACAACATTTCTTCATTCCCTTTACTCCTAAAACTACCATATACTCCTCCCTGTTCTTCAAATTCATGACATTTTTACTACTTTTTATAGTGTGCATACATCTGTATATAATTTCTAAATGCAAACTGTTATGCATAAGTACCAAAAACTTATTTAAAATATTAAAAATATATATAATAAGAAAGCAATGAAAGTCGTCACCTTTGTAGGGGCTGTGGGACCTTGGGGATTGGAACCAATAAACAAGGCAGACCAAAGTCTCAGGCAAACTACTCAGAGCATCAACCAATTTATATTGTAGGGTTAAGAAAAATCAAATCATTACATTCTCATGAGTTCAAGCTGTATACAATGACAAAGACAAGCTGCACATGACAAAGATTTATTTTTCCTTAGAGGCATATAAAGAATATTTTAAATATTTACTTGAATAACAACTGCACAAAATAATAAGTAAACTGAAGTAAACTCTTGCCCATCTACTACCTCCAGGAGGAGCATTGAAAATGCCTTCCAAGAAATATTTTTAATTTTTGAAGAAACTGAGGTCACAAGTGTAAGCCACTGGAGGCACAGGAGTACCCAAGCACCCCACCCCCACCCCCCAAGGACCTCCAGCTGCTAGGTTCCACCCACAGAACACTCTAAACTGCTTTAACAGCTGGACCCAGCTCCTGCCCTACAGAGTCAAAAGCCCAAGGTTTTTATTTGAAATCCCACCAATCCCCACGGAGGAAGCTTCACCCTGAAAAATTCCACCACCCTATTTTAGAAACTCTGTATGAACCCCACCTTCTCAGTTTTCTTCTGTTTCTTTCTCCTCTGAGCTGAGGCAATCACCATCCTAATTTTGTTTCCCTCCCAATAAATCTTTTGTGTGAGGTTCTTTGTTCAGTGTGACTTTGTGGTAGTCTTTAGCTCCTGACTGCCAGGGTTTCTTTCCACTTGAGCTGTAGTTCTCGTAGGACTCTTGTGTTATTTTCTTGGAGTTTTCTCACAAGTACTCAGAATTCTTCTCTCATGACTCTATCCATGGACCATAATCCAACAACATATAAAATTGTTAAAATTTTGAAACAGTTAAATGATATTTTCTCCATTTATGATTTTATGTTCACAAAAGACATTTAGAATAAAAATTGATTTATTCCAATAATAGTCACTTCTGAGTGTTGAATGTAATGAGTGATTAAGAATGTGAAAAATGAGGGGCTGTCATGCTTGTATGGTTCCTGAAATATTTTATCTTTTGACCTTGTGCACATATTAACACATATAGATAATTAAATTGAAATTGAAAAGAGTTTTGAGATTTTATAAACAATAACTAAGGAATATAAAATGCTAAGTCATCATTACCAAATAGTTATTAAAAGTTGGTAAGAAAGTTTATTCGTAAGTACAATGATTTAAGATGCTCATGTGTAAATAACAGAAGAGACTAACTCATCATATATTTATATATTTTATGACTTTTCTGAATTTTTTAAAGAGATGCCTAACAAGCTAACTAACAGGAGCACAACTAACATTTCAAAGGACATAGTGAAAAACAAATTAGGAAAAGCCACACAAGCCCAATTTGTGCCCTTTTCAAACTACCAAGCTGTTTAAAGATTTAAAATATACCACTTAGCTCATGACGGAGACACCATTAATCAGATTTTTTTTTCCTCTGACACTCTTGTTTTTTTCAATAGAAATTCTTAAAATGTCGTATTTTCCAAAGTGTTCTAGCTTTCAGAATTTTAATGATAAAGTTCAAGCACCTGAAGCTCCCATTTTATACCCGATTCCCATTAACAAATCTTAAATACGATGTGAAAGTACCTACCTCAAAATGACACCAAACTTCCATCTAGATTTCACTAAGGTACACTTAATTTTTAATCTCATTTCTGATCAGAACGATTGTTTCTAAAATTCTCATGGTCCACCCTGAAATTATTCCTTCAACACTAATAGGTGTCATGAGAAAATGCGCGGTTTATAAGTCACTATGCAAAAATCATAATAAAGCATGACCTGGCTCACAGAACCTTATCAAAAAATGTGAAATTTGATTCAACCAAAATAATGATATAAAGACTTACATTAAAATCTAGAGTTATCCACTTAGATTTTGACTAAATTGTAAGATTTCTTTATTTCCCCCTTCCATAACAAATTTTAGGTTTGAAAATCTTTATTCTTTTGTAATTCTCCTCTCAAATATTCCATCCGACAACAGTTTTCTTTTCTCCCTTCCTCCCACTCTCTCCCACTAACTTCCTAGCTCCTGTAACTCAATCATTCTGCCTCTACCTCCCCTTAGAAAAGAGCAGGCTTCCCAGGGACATCAACCAAACATGGCATAACATAGTACAAATAACACCAGGCATGTATCATCACATCATGGCTGGCTGAGGTAAACCATTAAGAGGAAAAGGGACCCACAAGTAGGAAAAGAGCCAGAAACAGCCCCACTAACACTAACAATGGTAGGAATTCCTAAGAGTATCAAGCTGTTCAACCATAACACATGCAGAGGACTTAGGTCAAACCCTTACAGGCTCCCTGATCACTACTAGTCCTAGTCAGCTGATTTTATAGGCCACATTCTCCTGGTGTCCCTGACCTCTCTGGTTCCTTTGATTCTTCCTCCTGCCCTCCTCCCCTCCACCCCAGGATTCCAGGAGTGCCACCTTATATTTGTGTTCTTTTTGTTTGTTTGTTTGTTTGTTTGTTTCCAGACAGGATTTCTCTGTGTGGTTTTGGTTCTTGTCCTGGATCTTACTCCATAGACCAGGCTGGCCTCAAACTCACAGAGATTCACCTAGCTCTGCTTCTCAAGTGCTGGGATAAAAGGCATGTGCCACCACCACCTGGCACCACCTTATATTTGGCTGTGGGACTCTGCATTTGCTCCCTTTGGTTTTGCTGGTTTAAGTCTCTCTGGTCTCTTTGAAGAGGATTCTGCTAGGGCCGTGTCCCAGAACACTCTGCAGGTAGGAAACACTGTAGGTTGAAGGATTTGTGGCTACCTTTGTGTCTCAATTTCTCCACTTGAGGCCTTGCATGGTTACCGAAGATGGCCAGTTCAGACTCTTGGTCCCCATTTTACTAGGAGTTTTTGCTAGGGTTACTCTGTATATTATTCCATGGAGTTTCATTTGCACTTGGTTTCTACCTCGCCCCCGAAATACTCCCCATATTTCTGCCATTTCTCCCAGTATTTTCTCCCTCTCTTCCCACAACCTGATCCTTCCTGCCTCCAGATCTTCCTGGTTCTAGTCCACCCATGAAATCTATTCTAATTTTGGTTCCCAGGGAGATCCCTGCTATGAACATAGTTGAGCAAGTGTCTTTCTGATAGGATGGAGTATCCTATCAGAACGTAGGATGGTCATTTTTACTGTGTTAGTCCTACTGATCCATGAGCATGGGAGATTTTTCCATCTTCTGATATATTCATTTTTTTTCCTTCAAAAACTTGAAGTTTTTATGATACTGGTATATTACTAGCTGATTAGAGTTACATGAAGATATTTTAATATTATTTGTGACTATTGTATAAAAGTTGATGTCTCCCTGATTTCTTTCTCTACCCATTTGTCATTTGTATATAGCTGGACCACTGATTTTTTTAATGTTTGTTTGTTTGTTTAGTCTCTTATCTAGAGTCTGTGGCAGGAACCAGGCAACGGTGCAGGTGCTGACTTGTGGGGGGAAGGCAGTGGAAAGGGTCTTTGGGAACTGAATCTAGGGAGTGGGCAGTTCACCTACAGGTGGGGCATTCACCTTTGACTGGTATAACACATACCTGGTCTTCTGACTTGCCAATTTTCTTTATAGCAAAAACCAGACAAGTGTAATGTATCTGAAATATGGGATGTGTTATCATACTATACTATTCTTTTATCTGGGTTTTCTTATTTTTTAATAATGTACAAATTCTTATTAACACATAAATGAGAGCATACAATGGGATATGAACAAAAAATCAAATACCATTGCATGCATGAGAAATATTTAAAAATTCAAAGAATGCATTCATGTTCCTTGCCATAATGCTGAATACATAGAACAGAATGACTTCACATAGTTTCAAGATCAATTTATAGTTACCAAATTTCTCATGTCCTGCATACTTGGAGCTGTTCCTAAGAAATCAAGTAAAACTTTTAATTTTTGTGCCACAAGATTTTTAAGAGACAACCAGTAAAGCATGAGCTGACAGGACAGTACATCACTGTGTGGGCTAGTGGGGAGAGAAAACCACTTCAGATTTCTGTTCTCTTCTGTTTGCTTTTTAATTGTTCTCAACAGTCACAAAATTCATTACTTTAACCATTTCTTTCATATATCATATTCTGGCTATGGTTTCTCTTGCACAAACTTCTCACAGTTACTCAGTCTTTCCCTTCCAATCCAGTTTCATACCCTTGCTGCTCATCTGAGGAAAAGAACAGACATTTCTCAGCCACTTGCAACTGTTCTATTGAGGATGCTCTTTAGATTTACAACCATTTTTAATTGTTGTTTTTAATTTTTTTGGTATGTAGTTGCCCGGGATCTTCAGATATTTTGTTTATTAGATCTCTGTCAGATGTGGAGTTGGTAAAAAATCTTTTCACATTCTGCAAGCTGCTTCTTTGTCCAATTAACAATGTCCATTGCCTTAGAGAAACTTTTCAGTTTCATGAGGCCCATTTATTAATCATGAATGTTTGTGCCTGTGCTTATCAGTGTTCTCTTCATAAAGTTGTCTCCTGTGAAATGTGTTCAAGGCTATTGTACACTTTTTCATCTCTCAGGTTCAGTGTGTCCAGTTTTATGTTGATGTCTTTGATCCAATTAGACTTGGGTCTTATGCAGGGTGATAGATACAGGTCTATTTACATTCTTCTACATGCCAACATCCAGTTTGAGCAGCACCATTTTTGAAGATGCTTTCTTTTTTTCCAGTGTATATTTATGGCTTCTTTATATATATATCAGGTGTTCATAGGTGTGGGAATTCATTTCTGGAGCTTTGATTCTATTCCAGCTCTGTAGTACAGCTTGAAATCAAGGATGCTGGCACATCTAGTATTTCTTCTATTTTTCAGGGTTGTTTTAGCTATTCTATATTTTTTTTTCCATATGAAGTTGAGAATTTTAAGGTCTATAAAAATTGTGTTGGAATTTTGATGGAGATTGTGTTGATATAGAATGCTTTTTGTAGGATGGCCATTTTTGCTATCTCAGGAATAAAATGAAGTGAAATAAGATAAAAGAAGAATACCTAGTTGGCATAGGAGTAAACAAACAGAATGAAAATGCTAAAATCAAAAGGAAGAAACATATGTAGACATGTTCCCACATACAAGAATCACATATAAAGAGAAAATCACAATCTATAATATATATACAAGGGAGCCATAAGGTAAAAAAAAAAATTTAAAGATGAAACATTAAGAGACAAAGAGTCTGCAAAGATGGTACAGAGTTTCTTTTATGTTGACCATCTACCTAGGGCATGTAGCAGTTTGTTTCTCTAGTGAGACTCCAATGAAAAAACTAATTTTTCATTTGTAAATGTTAATCCATTAGAGATACTTTTGGGCTGATGAAGGGGGCATATGTCCACTTTCTTTCATGTCTAGGCTCTTATCATGGGTAGACCCCTCCAGGACCTGTAAGTCCTGGCACAAACTGTGAGTTCATATGGACATGATCCTACTGTGTTTATAAGGATTTATTTCTTTTTTACCCTCTTATTTGTATACTCTTGTGCAGAGTTCTCTGAGCCCTGAGGGGAGGGATTTGTTGGAAACATTCTATTTAATACTGGATGTATCAACATTTCTTACTCCCTTAATACTGTTTGGCTTTAGTTCTCTATGTTTTCCCATCTGTTGCAAAAGAAATCTCTAAAGATGTCTCAACAAGGCACTAATCTTTGAGTATACCACAAAGTCATTGGGAGTCACTTTATTGCTATATTCCTTTAACAGAACAGTTGTGTTTGGCTTTCTGAAAGGTCACTGGCCTATCTAGTTTCAGATTCTTGGCCAATGAAGCTGAAGTGGTAATTATGGCTTTCATCTCATTGAGTCAACCTAAACCCAGTCAGACATTGGTTGGTTAATCTCACAAGCTTTGTGCATCTACAGCACTGGCACATCTTACAGGCAGACCACCATTTAAACCAAAGAGTTTTTACCTGTGTTGATGTTTCCTTTCTCTGTTGGAAACATGCAGAGTATATTCCTGTGCCATGAAGACTAATCGAAAGGGGTGAAAGCTCTAGGTAGGCACCAGCTTGACTTCTCTGTGTTTAATAAACTGTATAGTTTTGTTTGTTTGTTTGTTTGTTTTTAGCAATAGGGTACTGTTGACATTACACAGAGAGCAACCTATAATCTTGGAAACACCCAAGTTGTTTAAGCATTCTCATTGGACTCCTTATAGCTCACTACTCAATTATATGTAACCCATTTCTGATATTGGAATCTTCAGTTGGTGACAAGTGATGTCCAAGTGGGGACTCTGCCTTCCCTGTCATTTGGCAATTTCATTTAGATCACCTTCATATATGTATGTATTTTGGGAAGCTGCTGGTGTATTTAGGAAGCTGCTAGGTTTCCATAGTACTCCTCAAATGGCTCTTAGTTTTGGCTGTCCCTCCTCATTTTGCCTCTCTAATAACCCTCCTATCCCCTTCTCCATTTTGATCATCTTGTTCCAGTCCTCCTTCCCAATCCATCCATATTCATTCTATTTCTTCTTCCTAGGTATATTCCCCAGTCTCTTAATCTACACCTAATTTCTGTGATTATATTGATTCTAGCTTCCACATCTCAGTGAGAATGCAACATATTTGTTATTCTAGTCTGGATGGTTTTTCTAGTTAGTTCTATCAGTTTACCTGATAATTTCATTTTAATTTTTAATGGCTGAGTAATTTTTCATTGTGTAAATGTACCATAATTTCTTTATCCATTCATCTGCTGATGAATATCTAGTCTTTCTCCAATTTCTGGCTATATGAATAGAAAAACAATGAATATGGTTGAACAAGTGTATGTGTAACAGGATAAAGCATCTTGTGGCTATATGCCCGAGAGTGGTAAAGTGGTTCTTGAGAGAGATAAATTCCCAGCTTCCTGAAAAACAGCCACATTGATTTCCATAGTGGCTGTACAAGTTTTCATCCCCACTATCAATATATGGGTTATTTCCATAGTCTACATCCTCACCAGAATGAGCTGTCAAATGTTTTATCAGTCTTGGCCACTCTGTCTGGTGTAAGGTGTTATCCCAAGGGAGTTTTAATTTGCATTTCCCTGATGACTAAGAATGTTGGACATTTCTTTATTCAAGGTATGAGCAAAGTATTTATGTAAATTCTGAATCACAATCCCAAAATGTATAAATGCATAGGCATTATTTTGTGAAAGTATAAATGTAAATAATAATGAAACTTCAAAATCAATAAGAAATAGCATATTATACTCCTATAGTTTCAGTACTTTAATTAGAGACTGGAGGATCAGGAAATCCAGCTAAGCTTCAGCAACATAATCCATTCAAATTTGGCTTGACATTTCACTTGTTAGTCACTTCAAAAATCATAGGACCAATGAACCAATGAATTCAGCAGAATTACCTTTCAGCTTACAAAGCTTGTGGAAGGCAATTTAGTCTGTACTTATCATGAGGCTGAAGGACAACTTTCACCATTTGAGGAAGAATATAATTCATAATGTAATTAATTCCTTAACTTACAACAAATCAACATTTTAAGCAAGTGATTGAAAATTTGGCAACTAATATGAAAGACCTAACATCAATTCCATTAGCATATGCATAATTAAAAAATTATGATGTGCAGTGTGTGATATCACAAACCAAAGAGAAACATATAAAATATGTAAATAGAACATATATGCATAAGTTTAGTAAATGCATGTGGTGAGTGTGTGTGTGTGTGTGTGTGTGTGTGTGTGTGTATGTGTGTGTGTGTGTAGAGGCCAACATTTTTCCTCCTTTATAGCTTCTGGCTACAATCTAAAGACAGAGTCACAGAACCTGGAGCTCACTGATTACATTGACTAACTGGCCAACCAATTTATTAGACCCACCTGTCATTCTTCCCATAGGACTAGGTTTACAAAGGCATCACAGCATTTGACGTTTTACGTGTTCTAGGTATGCAAACTCAGGTCCTAATGCTTGCAAAGCAAAATATTTTGCATACCAAGATATCTCATCACCCCTAGGCCTGCTTTCAATATTTAAATTCTATCTTCAAATTTTTGTCCAATTAGAATATAGAATAACTATATATTTAATTATTAAGTTTTTCTATATTTTATAGATGTGGAGAAAAATGAGATCAAAATTGAAGACACAAATTGCTCATACAGATCCAAATAAGGTACATAGGAGAAGTTAGTAAAAATTCACTTGTATTGGCTAGGGAAATTATGGTTGCCAGTTCAGCCCTTTATGAATCAATCTCTCCTATTTACCAGTTTGGACATAAGGAATATAAAATAGTTTTTGCTTCACATTCTGCATAGTTTATCATACACTAAGCATATAGGCATTTGGTACATATGCGGACAGCATTATAATACTCCAATCTCATCTTGGTACTAATGTGTCAGGGTGCTCATTTTCTAGTTATGGAATTTTAAACTTTGTAAAAAAGTTGGGAAACCAGCAATGTGATCACGGATATTCAAAATGTCTACCTTTTGAATCTTGATAACTTTCAAATTTACCAAATTCTATCTCACTGTTTTGTAGGAATGAGAGAGCTATTTTTTTCAAAGAAGAACGTGGAATGTGAAAAATGAGCTACTTCCAGACAAAGAGGCAGAAGAGCACCTCCTTTGTCTCCCTGTAGACATATTCCTCCTGTGTTTTGGTGGAGAAGGCCTCCGTCTTAGTGAAGTTCTTCTAGGAGATGGGTGTTTTCTTGGGCTTGGCCGCCTTCTAGGAGAGGACGACCTCGATTGGGATCTATGTTGTTGTCTTGGTCTAGTATGAGAAGGTGATTGAGAGTGGGTCCGAGATCATGATTTGGAAGGTGATCGTGATCTTGGTCTAGTCTTTTCCTTTTCTTTTTTGAATTTTTTTTTTTTCTGGAGAAGGTTATTTGGGCTCTGGTACAGGCTCAGGCTTGGGAGCTTACAGGATGTCACTTGTAGACAAGGCCTCATGTACAGAAGAGTCTTTTGTTCTCACTGATGTTTCTTGGAACTCTAGAGATTTCTCCAGATTTGTGTCTTCTTGGGCTGCAAGACCACTCCCTTTTTCTTTTCTTTTCTTTCTTTCTTTCTTTCTTTCTTTCTTTCTTTCTTTCTTTCTTTCCTTCCTTCCTTCCTTCCTTCCTTCTTTCTTTCTTTCCTTATTTCTTTCTTTCTTTCCTTCCTTCCTTCCTTCCTTCCTTTCTTTCTTTCTTTTTTTAAGGGTGTTTAAATATTGTTGACATTCTTGTGATTCCTTTAAATGTCCTTGTCTCTCTCCTGAGTTTGTTTTTGTTTTTTGTTTTCCCTCACCCCCACCTTTTTTTTCTCTTTATCTTAACATTTTAGCACCCATGTAAATTATGCTTTCAACCTTGGATATGTTCATATGCTTTGCCAGAGTAAGACCACTGTTTGAATGTACAAAGGTCTGAATGATTTTTTTTAATGCCATCAGCACTCCTGTGGGCCTGTGGAGTCTCTGATGACACCTTGAGTTTTCTAGCTCTAGAGAGCAGGTAAGGCAGCAGTGATGTCAGAGAGTCCTGTTTGTGCATGATAGGCTCATGAGTTGATTTAGAACTCTGGAATTTTGTCCTCTTGGGTTGGTTTGTTTTGTTGTCCCCGTCTCCCCCGTTCCCCCTCTTTTTTTTTTTTTTTATTTTGTAAAGGCAAATTATCTGACCCAGTAAAGACCCTTCGGTTTAGATACATTTGTTTTATGAAACTTTATGGCTCCCATCCATATTTTCCCTTATTCTTTGAATTGGTACACACAACTGAAGAGCTCTTCTTTCATTGGCAGGCCTGGGAGGGCCTGGACTTGGACATAGTGTCTTGGTTTCACTTGTTTTTATTTTATTTTATTTTTTAGGGAAAGCTATATAAAGCTTGTAGATTAAACATAGTAAATTTATAAATTAAAAAAAAAGAATGTGATAGATGAAGTACAATGCTAGAAATACATCTCAAATGGTTGTGTCATATAATTTTATTTATATCTCTGAAGGACAAAATCAAGAATGTCTTTCAAATACTAAATTGTAAAGGCAAGTGTTTGTTTCCTGTTTGAGAACACATCTAAGATGAGACCTATTTAAATAAGACATTTAATTTGTTTCAAATGCCAGATGATATTAATGTTTACATTTTTCTATTCAATTAATGACTGTTCTATGGTTTTCATTTGCAAATAACATATGGAACTGTGAAAGATTTTATGAGTGATTTGTGCTTTAATTCATTTTCTTTGAAATATATTCCCCATAAACCACTTAACTTTTGTAAATCTCCAATACCAAATTTCACAATTTATTTTCAAGTTTAAAAAACTCTGAGATACCACCTACACCTGTCAGAATGGCCAAGGATCAAAAACATAGAAAGACAGCTTATTCTGGAGAGGATGTGGAGCAAGGGGAACTCTCCTACACTGCTGGTGGGAATGCAAGCTTGTACAGCCACTATGGAATCAATATGGCACTTTCCTTAGAAAATTGGGAATCATCTCCCCCAAGACCCAGCTGTAGCCACTCTTGGGCATATACCCATGGAATGCTCAGTCATACCACAAGGGCATTTGCTCAGCTAGGCTCATATAGGCATTGTTTGTAATAGCCAGAACAAGGAAACAACCTAGGTGCCCTTCAACTGAAGAATAGATAAAAAAATATGGTACATATACACAATGGAGTACTATTCAGCAGAGAAAAACAATGACATCATGAAGTTTGCAGGCAAATGGATGGATCCAGAAAAAAATCATCCTGAGTGAGGGTAACCCAGACACAAAAGGACAAATGTGGTATGTACTCACCTCATAGGAGGATACTAGATGTAAAACAAAGATGACTAGACTGCTATTCACTCCAGGGAGGCTACCTACAAAATGGGACCCTAGGAAAGGACACAGGGATCACCCAATGCAGGAGAGGGAATGGGGATGAGGATCTACAATGACACGACCTGGGATGAAAGTGGGAAGTAAATGAAGGCAAGGTTTGAGGGAAAGGGGAAACTTAGGGGATCAGGAGATTCCCAGCTGGCATCAAGAACAGAAAGGGGAGAACGAGGAAGTAACAGGACCCATAAAAATGATGACTACATGAGAACAGGAATAGGCAGGTGGCTAGAGAGGTCCCCAGGAAATCCACCAGATGATACAGTCCTCTGGTAGACTGGCTGGCAATGGTCGAGAGAAGACTGATCTGACCTAGTCTGGTGATCAGATGCCCCAAACCCCTGAACAGTTGTGCCTAGAGACTGCTCATCCAATAACTGATGATAATTCGGATGCCAGAGGATCCTCAGCCAGGCCCCAGTTAGAGCTCCTAGGTGTCCAATTGTCGAGAAAGAGGGAGGGACTGTAAGGAGTGGTGAATTGTTGAATCCAAGATTGCAAAAAGCACTGGGACAAATAGCCAAACGAATGGAAGCTCATGAATTATGGAACCAAAGGCTGTGGAGCCCCCAGCTGGATCAGGCCCTCTGGATAAGTGAGACAATTGAATAGCTTGAACTGTTTGGGAAGAATAAAGGTTGTGGGACCAGGAGCTGTCCTTAGGGCATGAGCTGGCTGTTTGGAACCTTGGGCTTACACAGGGACACTTTGCTCAGCCTGGAAGGAGGGAACTAGACCTTCCTGTACTGAATCCACCAGGTTTAAATGAATCCCCAGGAGAGTCTTGGCCCTGGACGAGGTGGGAAAGCGGGGGGGGGCTGGGGGGAATGTGGGGGTGGGGGCTGGAGGGGGTGGACAGGGGAACCCATGGCTGATGTGTAAAATTAAAACACAAATATAATAATAATAATAATAATAATGTATTAATTGAACTATATCATCAAATTGAAAAAAAAAAACAATACCAAAGTAGCTCATTTCTGTTTCCCACTGAACATATGAGTGTTATATTTTATGTAGTAATGTATCATTTTTGACACACTCCAACATTTCTTCTCACATGCCTTTCCTTATACCAATCCTTAGTTATGAAGTGACTAGTGACCCTGTTGGCATTTGCTTCTACTCTGATTTGTGTGAAGAACTCTTTAATTGAAGTTTCACACTGTCAACAACTACAGGAGATTGTTGGTATGGTGTCACCATCTATTTGTTTTATACTGTGTCTCCTTTCTCTGTACATAATCCTTCAATGTAATTTCATGAGAAAATACACTTAGTCAGGTGACTTATTAATTAATGGCTCACCAACAGAAATATAAACTCTGACAAGAACAAGTATAAGACTGTATTTCATCAGATAGATATCGACTATCAAAAATTTACAATTTACCTGATCCAGTTTGCACCATCTGCCAATCATTGGGAGATGTGTGTGTGTGTGTGTGTGTGTGTGTGTGTGTGTGTGTGTGTGTGTGTTTGTGTATGCATGTGTGTTTGTGTTTACTCTGTGGCTCTCCTATTTATTTTCCTATAAGAAATTTAAATACTTCAGTAACTGTACATAAATATTACAAGAATCTTCTTGATCAGATTTGAATTCTAGAACTCTGAAGAGTTTTCTTAACTACCGATTGCAGATTTTTGTGAGTACCTTTAGAATGTCAGAACATAATAGAATGTCATATCAAATATATTTTCAGTTTCATTTTATCATCAAAGAACAATTTACAATAAAATAACAACACATGTTAAATATTTCAGAATCAAACATAAATATAAAATATTGATATATTCTTATTTATAAAAGATCGTCATTGTTTATAAAGTTATGAACAAAAATTGAATAACAGATTTTTCACTTTTCTATTCTACTAGTTAAACATTCATATTTATATAGTGATATTTTATTTGTATTGAAATGTGATTTTATTTGTATGTTAATAAATTTGCCTTGAGGTCAGAGCAAGCCAGAGCAGAAACTGGGCAGTAGTGGTGATCGCCTTTAATCCCAGCACTTGGGAGGCAGAGCTAGGTAGATCTCTGTGTGTTCAAGTACACAGCCAGCTTGGAAGACACACACCTTTAATCTCAATAGTAACCTTAGAAGACCTGGAGGTCTGTACAAACAGGCAGTGACGTGAGGTCATGAGGCTGGGTTTACAACCAATGAGAAAACAGAACAGAAAAATCTATTAAAAAGATAGGACACACAGAGGTAGCTCTCTGGCGGAGAGGAAGAACAGCAGAAGCAGTGAAGGGTAAGTTTTCTGCTCTTGCTCTGACCTCCTGGTTTTTAACTTCTGCAATTGGTTCTGTGTTCTCTTTAACAAGGCCAGTTACATCTACATTTTTATTTTAGTGTATAATGTATGGGACACTGTATGACTACTTCTTTTATCTGTACAATGAATGAAATGGTAGTTTTTGATGTGGCTCTTAAAAGTTGTTAGAAAGAGACCATTGGTAGTGATTCTTGAATATTTAATAATTGAAACATAATAGAATTCATGTTGGGAAATAATCATAAAGATTTAATTTAAGACAGCAGTGATTTGGTTTTGCTTTGAAGAGTTTAGTTTTACTACAACCTAAAAGCGATTGACCAAGACAGATTTTGGTCTTATGCCTCAAACAGAATTCAGCACACAAATGCTCCACTTGCATCATCAAACTGTGAAACCATACTCTTTTCAGTTTTCTACTACTTGTCATCATTAACTCACAGTTCCTAGGAGTGAAGCTGGTTCTGCTGCTGAGAATCTTAAGAAATAGTGTTTAGATGGTTAGCCAGACAACATTCATAACAGGTTTCTCATGTAGTAAAGTACTGGCTTCCAACATAATCCAAATGTCTGACTGCCATTTCCTTGTGAGTGTATGGCTGGGGGCAGTGGGTGTCTGTTGGCCTCTGCACAGGGCATCTTCTGGTGTTAGAGAGTGCTGGAACATTCTTTATCATTTGCAGATATGTCCTGCACAGGTTTCTGTGTGAAGAAAACTTACTTGATCAAGCTAGTGGAGGGAGGAACTCATCTCTGGCAGTCTTACTCCTGTTTTAAGTGTTCTTACCTGGCTCAGCCTGTTCAATGCAGTGCAGTATCTACTTTGATTAGTTTAAATATGATGGATTGGGGGAATTTATTTACATGTATAAAATCATATCATTTTGATCATATTCTATTAGAAAGGAAGAAAAAGAAAGAAAGGAAGGAGAGAGAGAAGGAGAGAAAGGAAGAAAAAAAGAAAGAAAGAAAGAAAGAAAGAAAAAAGAAAGGAAGGAAGGAGGAGGAGGGAGGAGGAGAGAGGAAGAGAGGAAGGAAGAAAGGAAGGAAGGAAGGAAGGAAGGAAGAAGAAAAAAAAAGAAGAAAGAAAGAAAGAAAGAAAGAAAGAAACAACTTATGTATGCCCAGTTGTGTGAACACCAAGCCATAGGGAAATGGTCATCCCCAGGATTTCCACCTTTTCAAAGGGCTAATCCTGTTAGCCTCCTTGACAATCTTCTGATCTCTTTGTTTTACTGTATTCTACCTCCTCCCACTGCTTTCAGTTAGGTATTCTAAAGAAGCTTTGCTTAATACAAACATAAGCTTCACAAACACATATCATGTTAAAAGATCATGTTAAATAGTAAAGCAAAATGAGAAATTAATTCTTAAAATATTTTTCCATTAAGCATATAAAAATGGCCCTGTGATACATATTTGCTAAAAATTCTTAAGATATAGCTTCTGGAAGCGATGGCAACTGCACTGTGGATCCTGAGCAAAGGAACATGGTGTTCCCCAGATGTCTAGGTCCAC
>NW_023413395.1:0-4712 GCF_903995425.1 Onychomys torridus
GGAGAGAAAATAATAAGATCGTTCACATAATATTTTGAGAAAGACAGCTATGTTTTTCTAATTTATCTCAGGAAATGAGAACATCCAATACAGGATTATAAGGAAATTAAAAAAAAAACTAGTTTGTTTCCCTCGAAATACACCACCAGTGATGGCCACAATGTAGAGACTGAAGCCATTCTAAGACATATTGAGACATGGTATTTTAGATGCTGTAGCCTTGACTATTCACTTAAACCAAGTTTTTACATTCATTTACCTGTATTTATGTGTATGGTTATTTGCCTACTCTCTAAGCCACCACAAGAATGCAATTTCCACAGAAGGCAGAAGAGGGCAATGGATTCCATCTTGAACTGGAGTTACAGAAACTTGTTGGTTAACTCTATGGGTCCTCTGGGAGAGCCACACATCTTCTGAAAGAATATGTCATCTCTTCAGCCCCTTTTGTCCTTGCGGCCTTTCTAGTGCATTAGTTGTGTTAGATGGGCCTGGTTCACACCCAACCAAAGAGAGATGTTTCTGAACAATTGTAGGGAGAAGAAGGAGGCATGGAAGACTGTCTTGAGATGGCAGACATTCAAGCAGGATGTTCCAGGGTTCAGAATCATTCCTCAGCATCTCATACTATCAGAGTTGGGGAAGCTGAGTCACCTCTCATCTAGATGACAATGCAAAAGACCCATCAGTTGAAATGAAGAATTGAGAGGATCCTCCTGGGGATGGAGATGGGTTAATAAGACCTGTTGATGCAGCAGCTAAGCAGTGTTAAGAGGGGATGGTGCCTATTAGCATGGGGGGGATGGTGCCTGCAGAAAGAGCCACATGCCTGTGATATAGCATGTCTGTGCAAGGCATGAAAGGGAGAGAAATGGTTGATTCTACTCTTTCACCACAGCAGATGACACTGTGTTTTGAGGAAAGATTCATTCCAGATGAGGCCATTAAACTTCAGAAGATCCCTTGGAATGGATCTTACCTGAGACTCACAGTGAGTCAGAGATTCAATGTGTGAAGGAATTATCTTTGTGAGTTCCAGTCTGATTCTTTCAAACTATCATTTTAAAGGGCTTTAAGCTTGAGAAAGAGGAGTGGGCTTCAGTTCCTCCCTGACATTGGTCACCTGATACTGAGCTGACTCTGATACAATAAGGCAGACCTGTAGACAAACTGGAACTAGCTGAGACTTCATGAATCAAACACTACCAATCACCAGCACATGTCATGGGTCACACTGTCCATCTATCCAACATTGGGAAGAACTCTATATTAGTCCATGTCTTATTTCCCTGTAAGTCCTCAGCAAAGCACGTGGCTCTTCTGATAAGTGCTATCAGATAGATTAGCATGGATTTTTACTCTTGCATTTGTGCAGGAGGATAACACTTCACTATCAGCCTTTCTCTGACTAAACTGTGCAGATTGTGCAGTGTGGACTAGGTACTTCTTGTCTCTCATATAAACATTCCTAATTTTGAAAGCATTCTGTCAGCTACTCACATTGACCAGTCTTGGGGTAGCCAAACAGAGTTCAAGGTTATCTTGATATCTTTCCTGTAGTATTTGTAACCCATGAATGGGGTTATATGTCAGGAATGTAATTCAGAGATAGACTACCTTCCTATAATGTGTAATGTGCTAGGTTCAATCTTAGTACTAGGGTCAAAGCAGATGGAAAATTTGCCCAGTTACATCCTGTGAAGTGTCCCAGAGCAAACTGAAGGTTTCATAGAAGCTTCTTAAAAACTCTGACCTCCATTTCTTGCCCTCAGTTAATTGTGGCAAACCTTCCTTTTGTAAATGAAAATTTCCAATGAAGGACAGATATACACAGAGACCATAAATATAGATACATAGCTTATTAAATTCTGTGGTTTTGTAGTGGACTGGAAGGTAACTAATCTGGTAAAGGTAATGCAGACAAGCTTGCAGACATGCATTCATTTCCATGGGAATCACCTTATTGATGGAGAGGGAGAAAATTTACAATTGTTCTCTAGCTTCATATAGGTGGGGGTGTCAGGTTCCCACACTCTAAAGCTAGGACATCTGGTTTCCCATTCCTCACTTATGCTAGAATCTCTCTATCTGGGGCCCTCCTATAAACATATTACTGTGTATTCCATTTGTGTGATTTGGGACTGTTTTATCTTACTTTGGCTGAAGAACTCAAAGAAACATAGAAGGGCAACATCAAACCATCACCTGAAAAACATGATAAGGGAATGTGGGACTCCGGAAATTGTAAATGTGTTAAGACTGTTGTTAGGCACAAAATGAACAAAAATGTGTCCTATAGATGCCCGGCTAACCATTATTTATTGTCTACCTCTTATTCACTCCAAGAGCACAAACATTCTGGTTAAAGTCCAGAGAGACTCTAAGGCTTGTTCATGCTTCATTGGAGCTAACAACCTCCCAAATGAGCATGACATGTTCTGGATGATTCAAAATTGGTCCAGGTAACCTGCACTGCCTTCTTCTCTCATCCACATTCCTCTTAGATGTGAGTAGTCTATTCCCAAGCCAGAGAAAGACTGAGGTAAAAATAGAGGTAAGCTCTCTTAGCTCACACACAAGCAGTAAGTAATAAGCAACAATGACACTTCATATAAGGACTTCATTGGATCCTGGCTCACTGGAGTCTTACTGATAACTTTTCAGTGTACAAAAGCAGGTTTAATATAGTAATGGCTGTGCCCAGAGGGTCTGCATGTAAACAAGACCCCCTAGTGCAGTAGTTCTCAACCTTCCTAATGCTGTGGCAGTCTGAGGAAGAAGTCATTCCATGGAGGGAGAAGGTGCCTGAATGAATTTGAGTAGCTCATAAGCCAGGTACAGTTCATTACCCTCGAAATCTGGCAAACAAATGACATTAGAGGAGAATGCTCCTTTCCAAAGCTACTGTTGATATTTTTGGGTTGGGAAGCACCTGTACACGCACATTTCTGTTGTGTGTCTGCTCTGAGGAACCTTACTTCTCACCGCAGGACTACACTGTCACATGTAGGATTTCCAA
Source organism: Onychomys torridus (assembly GCF_903995425.1). Taxonomy (NCBI): domain Eukaryota; kingdom Metazoa; phylum Chordata; class Mammalia; order Rodentia; family Cricetidae; genus Onychomys; species Onychomys torridus. The sequence continues at coordinate 3,020 of NW_023413395.1, forward strand.
TAATATTCATCATCTTTCTCCTTTGTTTAATCAGCAGAGAAGAAAGCCAGAGCCAAGTCTGGTTGCTTAGAGACCTCTGGAGAATCCCACCTGTAATAAGAAATGCTATTTCCTGCCTAGATGCCAGGCTCCATGCTCGAATAACAAAGAAAGGAAGCAGACCTCACAGATGCTCAGAGTAAGATGAAGTGAGTTATATGGCAGCTGAACAGAGGTTAGAAGTTACCAGGGGCCTGTGAGGGACCCCGCCCCTGCTGCCTGGCTGCAAAGCTCAGTCTTATACATGGAGACCAAGTGAGCCTGCCCAGCTGGTGGAAGTGCCCTGTGAACTGGCATGTCACCCCTTACTTGCATGTGCTGCTCTTCTTGAATGCTTGGAACAGCTTGGACTTGTAGTGCATGATGTTAATCTGGGATCCATTGCTCAGCTAGTGCTGCTGCTGCTGCTGCTGTGAAGGAGGGAGTGCTGGATGTGATTGGTGTCCTTGCTGAACAAGCAGTTGAGGAATTTGCTCTCCTTGTTTGCCAATGCCATGCCACTGCCCACTGAAGCCTCCTTGAGCTGGCAGTTGGTTGCTTGGACACTTGTACCTCCATTGTCTCTGTAGCCTCATTAGGGGTGATTGGGAACATGGGTGAGCAATCTCAACTTGGAGCTTGGTGGGTGAGCACATGGAGGTTGCTGGACATGACTCAGCAGTTAAGAGCACTAGCTGTTCTTCCAGAGGACCTCTGTGTGAATACCAGATTCCAAGTAACAGCTCACAAATACCTGTAAATCTAGGTGCAGGGAGTCTGTCACCCTCTTATGACCTCTGTGGATACCAATTGCACATGGTACACAGACATACAAAAAGGCAAGATTGTAATAAAATTGAAATAATAAAAATTAAAAATTGATTAATTGTTTCTCATTCTCTTTGTTGGAATCATAGAATAATTTATGTTTACCTTAAAAGTAACTGGAAAGATATAATAAACAATAAAATATAATAGAGAAATTATTGTTTTCTTAGAACGAATGTGATAAAATTGAAACCTTGCAGCATAAATAGGCCAGATAGAGAAAACGTGTTTGAGGTTGAGAAAATGTAGAGTTAAGCAAACAAATGCAGTCTTTAATGATCTGTTATGGACAGCCCTATAAAGAACTCTGTGTAACTGAACTCTGAGGGAATCAATGCAGTGAGGACACTGTGGCTGAATTCTGAAATGTAAAGTTTGACTGAAGTTCAGAAATGACATAATAGGATTAGAGTTGGGGGAAAGAACTTCTCTGTAATCCCTGTCTTAAAGAATGCAAAAGAATATATAAGTATGCTATTATATTGAATAAGAAATAGTCACTCATTATCTTTTTTAAACTGTTGGTCTGTGATTGTAACTTTGAGAGCAATGGCCTAGAATGACTGGGTTCAGATGAGGCAGAGTATCTCTTGAAAACACCAGCAGAACCTTTAGAACAGGGGCCCCTTCTTGTAATTCTCATTATCTTTTTTCTTTAGGAATAGGGTCCTCATGATCAGGAGTACTTTTATATTTGTGAGGTTTAGACTGATTCTTGACTCGGCACTAAGGTAAGCCTCCAGCTGCATGTGTAATGTAACCTTTTCTTGTTTAAACCCCACAATGACACTGTCACAATGCAGGCCAGATCTAACCCTCAGCATAAGTATCTAGGCACAGCTGGGTA
>NW_023413396.1:0-8589 GCF_903995425.1 Onychomys torridus
TAACCCCCCCCCCCCCCCCCCCCCCCCCCCCCCCCCCCCCCCCCCCCCCCCCCCCCCCCCCCCCCCCCCCCCCCCCCCCCCCCCCCCCCCCCACCCCCCCCCCCCCCCCCCCCCCCCCCCCCCCCCCCCCCAACCCCCCCCCCCCCCCCCCCCCCCCCTTCCTGTTTATCACCAAGATGGGTGGACAGGTGACAGAGACAAGACTGAGTTCATCTTTCCTTTGTTTCTTGTCACTCAATGTTTGCAAAAGGTGAATTTATATTTCATTCTTAAATCGTGTGGTTGAATTTCAACTGAGGAACTATGCAATTTAACATTATCTACATAGGAAACAAATGCTAAGGTCATCATCTTTCCCACCTATCATACAATGATGATCCACAACTACCATATGTCACCCAATGAGATTAATGCATTTCAACAGTACCTTCCATTTCACTTTGTGGTACATCTACAGAACTGCCAGAATGGACTTGAGGTACTTCTGCATCCTTTGGATACACAGTACCTTTCCAAGAGAGTTTTCTTTTAAGTTTAGAAACTGGAATGCATTAACAGCAGAGACAGTATGTCAGTTTTGTGGCAGAAAATAGAGGAAACCAGTCTGCTTTAGTACACTCCTTGTCATGCCCATTCTCCAGGCACTGTGATCAGAGTCTCAGTGGTGTTTCAGGAGGATCACTGAGTGCACTGCACACTCCAGGATGCACTGCATTGGTGGTGTAGGCAAGCCCTAAATTCAGGTCAATGTGATGGTGCTGTGTTTCCCTGCTTAATACATGTACCTAATGAGTGCTCACCTCAAATCACAGGGACTGACTACCCCTGAGAGGAAAAAACGGCATGGAGCAGAGTGTACCCAACCTTTAAAGATGTACTCCCAGTGGATATGGAGTACACTACTTTCACAACAGTTCTCTGCAGGCAGAGGAGGTGAAACTCTGTGAGTTCTAGGCCAGTATGGTACATAAGTAGGTAGTTCCAGTATAGAGAAGGACAAACTTTGAGTCCCTGCACCCCGCTCCCAAAAGCAATGTATTCTCAGAGAATTAGGTAGTACACATCAACCTCCAGTTGGTGATTGCAGTTGTCAGTGCACACTGTCCTTAAATTGTGTTCCTCTTTGGGCCCATGCTTCTGTTGTCTAATCTGTTCATGCTTTTCTCCAGATCCTAGAGAAACCCATTTTAGAAATATTCATCCCACTCTCCAATGTCCTGTATTTAATTTTAGGACTCTGTCATCTTAAAAGAAGCACTGTGCTTCTCTGCCTTTCAAAGCAGTGTCTGCTGCATGCTGAATGACACTTCCTAGGACTTCTAAACACTACAGCAGTCACTGCAGTGTTTGGGATCCCTGTCAATTTGCCTTACTGCAGGCAGATGTAAGAAGGCAGAGCTCTCCACAGGGATTATTGTGCCCTGGATGGGGTAAGAAGTGGCACTTGAGATGTACACCTAAGGAGCCTCATCACTACCTCTTGAGTTCTGGTTTACTCAGTTATGAAGGAATACAAGCATGTAACTGACCCTGCATATCTGAGATGAGGTTTGAACACATTTTTGTAGTTAAATTGTATTCTGATTTTCAATGTACATATCTATAACTGGAAATTGTGAAAAAGGCATCCTACTTTTGGGGGGGAAACGGATTTAAATAAGAACTGAAGTACAATACCCCCAAGAAACAAAGGATTACTGTTGAACACAAGGACCATAGACATATCCATGATTTCTTACCTGGTGTGGCCCTTGCCTTTAAAAGAAACTAAGAAAAAAGGTCTAACACAACAATTCTCATATCATTAGGTATCTTACATCACAGTGGTGTATCACACAAAATACAACCAGTGTTCTCACAATTCCTACCTAAGGTGTGTCTTAGGAAAATGATCCCACAATACATACCATCTCTGTGTTTTTTGGACATCACCTGCAATCAATAGGAAAGGAAATATTTAATGCCATGATCATGCTGAGTAATGTCTACAAAGCCTTTTTCCACTAACATTGTGTGATTGAAATCAGGACATAGAAGAGCAGTAACGAGGAAACTATGTTAATGGGTACATTATTCCATGATGTCACAGAGATCTGGGACTCTGTACTTTGTGATACAAACTAGTACTTTGCATACATTTTCTTATTCAATGGCAGATCAGGTAAACCTATCTGGCCTATAGAGAGTTGCAAAACCTGTATCACATACCTTCTATAAAAACTTTTATGTTTCACTAAGATAGTTTCTGTTTCTAGACCATGGTTTACAAATAACTTGAGTGCATGGCCCAAAGTTTGATCTGTTGGAAGCTTAGTGTGTCCAGCTTGAGGATGTTTAGTGTTCAGCAGGTAAGATATTTCAACCATGAGGACTGGTGTAAACTAGAGGCACCTACCTTGATGGGATCATCCATAAAGCAGGACACAAAGTTGTGCCACATTGTGGTGTATGCTGTCTTGATCAAGACCAAGTTGGTACAGTTCCATTCCCTCCTCTTACTAAATAAACTCTCTAATATCTGTGATGACTCAGATCAGTTTAATGAATGAAATGTGATACCTACCGAAACACGAGGGGACCACTGAGGTAACTTTTCTGTGTCAGGGAAAGGAAAGGCCCTCTTACCTTCACCATCTTTACAGGTGGGGTTTCTTGGTTGTATGGTGAAGTGGAACTGGTAGAAGATTCGGGGTACACTAGGGGAAAGAAAGTGACTCTCAGCTCACAGGACTTATTATTGTTTACAGAGGATCTCTGACTGATTTGGATAAAACTGCATGAACTTAGTGAATTTATATTTCATTCTTAAATCGTGTGGTTGAATTTCAACTGAGGAACTATGCAACTTAACATTATCTACATAGGAAACTAATGCTAAGGTCATCATCTTTTCCTCTTATCATACAATGATGATTCACAACTACCATAAATCAGCCAAAGAAATTAATGCATTTCAACAGTACCTTCCGTTTCACTTTGTGGAACATCTGTGGAAGTGTCTGCCCGGACTTGCAGTATTTCAGCATTCTCAGGAGCAACCACGTGCTCCTGAGTGTTCTTTCCCAAGACATTGGACCCTAGGTGAGCATTAAACAGCAAAGACAGTTATGTCAGTGATAATTGTTAAGTCTTGGCTAGAGTATTCTGTGAGTCTGGATCATTTTAGTCAGCAGCCTTGAAGCTGTTTTGCATGGTAGATCACCTTGGTCATCCATTTTTATTGATATCTGTTTCCCTTGTTCAGAAAATATATAGATTTTTAAAGGTAACACTCATATCTCTATCAATATAAATATAGATTGTACATTGTACACAAGTCAGCCAAAGATTATTTTTTGTTATGCATTTGAGCAGGTAAATTATACATCATGTGTTTTGTTCTTTTTGGTTATTTCTTCATGTCTGCAGTAAAGACTTCATGGGGTCTTCCTTGATCAAACCTGATTGTCTTTAATCTGGAATGAATCCACAGTCTGTCATTTCCTGTGGAAAATAAAGCATTACTTCCCCACAAAGTAACATAATTTTTGACTTAAAATTGAAGTCAAGATAATTTTAAAATATGTAAGTTGGTTGGATATAGCAGTTTCCATAATTCAGTGTCTCTTAGCAGCAAAATTGAAACACAACACAATAGCATATAGGATCCATACTCTCTAAATTACTCCATTCCTTTTTAAAGGACTTTCTCTACACTTTATCTTTTCTATCACAAACTTATGCACATTTTAAAACATGCTGCTACCCATTTAGAAGTCTTTTTCATCTGAATCTGTCTTTACTGTATATCTGTAACCTTTACTAGCTGCAAAAACCCTAAACCTGCCATGCAGTATGCTGCTGGGAGATATCTCTCTGCACCATGTCCAATGTGATGGGAACCTACCATGTGGCTTAGCTCATGGTGTGCTGGCAGTTGCCAGGAGATTTGTCTCTGTACTGCAGCAGGTATGAGAGATACAAGACTAGGAAGTCATATCTGGCTCCATTTCTGTATGTTTAGAACCTTTTTAAAAGCTTGCTCAGGCTTTATGTGGATGAACATGGACCTGGAAGCTGGGTGCCCTTTGTAGGCAGAGTTTTCCTCTCCCAACTGCCTGATCCCAAATAATCAACATGGAGACTTAAGGTTACTTATAAATGCTCAGCCAATAGCTCAGGCTTATTACTAACTAGCTCTTACATTTTAAGTTAACACATATTCCTTATTTATGCTCTTGCTTTACTAGCATGTCACATTCATCTCCTGCTCCCTCTGCATCTGGCTGGCAAATCCTGAGTCCACCCTTTCTTTTCCCAGCATTCTCAGTTTGGCTCTCCTACCTAAGCTTATCCTGTTCAGCTATTGGCCAGTCATCTTCTTTATTAAACCAATCACAGAGACAAATCTTCATAGTATACAGAAGGATTACTCCACAGCAGGACTATCTCTGCAGACTGAAAGAAATGCCAAAGACCTGATGTGTTGTGGAATATTAGCTTGGGATGTGTTACATTTGTTTATGCTGTGTAATATTTATTTAATGATGCAAGATGTGTTGCATTATTTTATGTTGTATTTGTTTAACTCTGTGAAGCTGTGTTACTTTATCTCCATAAAACACCTGATTGGTCTAATAAAGAGCTGAATGTCCAACAGCTAGGCAGGAGAGAGCATATGCAGGGCTGGAAGGCAGAGAGAATAAATTGGAGGAAAAAATCTGAGAAGAAATATCAAGGAGTCAGAAAGTCCTGGCCTCTCCCTCCTTAGGCCTCGCCCTGTCCTAGACGCTAGGTATTTTCTAAGATGCTGCTGGCATCCTGGACTGTGTGCCTAGACGAGAACGACCCCCAAGGCATCCAAACAAGATGTGTCCTTTCACATCTGACGCCCCATCAGGCCGGTATGGAAGCTGAGGCCGCTTTTGAACTAACACCCATCCAGAGCAAACCCCAGTGCGGGAGAACCGGGCGGCAGTTGTCCAGGAGAGCAAAAGAGCACATGGTGTTGGGCTTTTGCCAGTGTTATTAAGCGGCACTGTTACCGTGTGGGAAAAGGTACGAGGCACCACAAAACCCACTATCAGAGTTTATTAGGGAAGGAGAGACAAGGGAATGTGCTTAGGCCTATGGAAGACATGGGGTGGGGGGAGCAGGGAAGCGGGGAGGAATCTCTGATTAGCTTTTTATGGATTCCCCTGCGCATGCACATATGTAGCTATGCCACCCACGTGCATAGATTGCCTAATCACACTGTTCCTAAATTTCGGGATCATGCCGCGCATGGATTACATAGGATGTAAAGCCTTGGAATGACTAATTATTTTGGCAGCGCATGCTCGGTCATGTAGCTGGGGTTGTGGGGGACAGTGACCAGGAATTCCAACACAGGGGCCACAGAGGGACTCTACAAAGGAAGCCGGTGGTATGACAACTTGAGCTCTGAGCTTCAAGCTTCCTGTCTGGAAACACTGGGAGTTCTTGGCTCTGTGACCTTGGGCAAACTTATCCTTTCTGTGTCTACATTACCTTCCTCAATAAAGTAGCAATAACAATATTTACTTAATTGCCTTATAATATTAAAAGATATTAATCTGTCCTGGCACATAATAAGTGCTCAATAAAGATTAAGTCTAGTTTCAAACAAATAAATAAATCATAGTAATCACATATAGATAAGAGTTGCTCTGTCATGTCATGATTTATCGTAGCTGACCATCAGTGGAGGCTAAACACATAGGGATACCTGATGTGGCCTCTAGTCAGCAAAAGTGAAAAACAGACTAGTGTTTGTCACAAAGGAGACATCCTGCGATATTCTGTCAGTATCACATAACATACTAATCCAGAATCTTCCACCCAAGGGCTTGGCAATCCTTGGTGTAATAATGTCCAGCAAACAGGTGAACCAAAGTGTTGTGCAAACAGAACTCACCATAATCTGAGTCTCAAAGTGTTTTCTTTACTGTATGTTGCAGGTGGACCCTGAAAAACACAGACATGGTATGTATTCTGGAGTCCCTGAAGACATGTTTTAGATGTGAATTGTGTGAGTACTGGTTGTCTTCTGTCTAGTGCACCACAGTAAGCAAAACACATTCTTCAGTTGACAGTTGGGAGTTTGATTTCCAAAAAAAGTGATTGCTCAAGTAAGAAAGAATAGTTCTGTGTCTACAGTTGCTACATCTAGCTGTGACCTGGGATTTTGTGCACCAGGCTATGTTTACATTTGTTTTATCTAGACAAATGTCCATGTCACTGAACCCAATTTTCAGGAAAACTGTTGGGAAAAAGAAAATAATAAGGACTTGAGCCCCTGTGTCAGCTGGCCGTAAGTCAACCATGGAGGACCTAGCACAGGCTCCATTCTTGTTCTGGGAGACTTTTTTTAAAACTTTTTTTTTTAAATTTTAACTAGAAATGAGCCTTTGGGGATGAATGTCAGCTGGTTTATATTAAAATTGTAAATTCCTTGAGAAAAAATTAGTGTTCATAATTTACCTATTACAATGTGTTTAAAGCTCAGCACAGCCATATGTAATGGGTTGATTTGTGTTTTCATAAACAGATAAATAAACCAAGGCCCAGAATAAGTGATGAGGACCTTTACATATGCAGTGCAACAACTGCATTTAATACCCTGCCTATACACATTAGCAAGGGTGAGAGCAAACAGCCAGGTTGTGATGTAGATCACAGATTCTCTGCTCACCACTACATTGAGAGAATAGATGTGTGTGAACTGGGTTTGTGCTAGACTTGGTTGGCTCCTTCCAGGAGAACCTGAAAAGCTTTAAGGTGTTTAACAATATTAGTGTGGATGCAAAAAGCAACACAATTGGGGCACAGTGTCCACTAAGAACTCCAGTCTCCACCTGGATGTTGATCTGTGATGTCTGACTTTTTGGACAGTATAGTGTTTTGTTTTTGTTTGCTTGTTTGTTAGTTTGTTTGTTTTGAGACAGGATCTCACTATGTATCCATGGCTCTCCTGGAACTAGCTACATACTTACCTTTCTGACTTGGCTATCACACAGTTCTGCCTGCATGTGCCTACAGAGAACTGTTATAAAAGGAGTTCACTACCATACTCAGTGAGACTATATATTTAAAAATGGGGTACACTTTATTACGCTCCAGGAGTTGTCTTCCCAGTGGTGATTGGTCCTTGTTTTCAGTGTGACCACTCAGACATATTCAGCAGTGAAGGACATATGACTCAGGAACATCATTTCAAAAGTATTTTATGCACAGTGTGTTTACACTTTCATTACTTTACTCTATTGTAGTTTGTATTAAGAAAAGCTAGTGTGCTAATATGGACTGGAGCTTCTGGCCCAGTTGCCTCAGTACATGATTAGCATAACCATGGAGTTTGCTGATGTAACCCAGAGTTTGACTCCTAATTCTGCTCCAGATGTGTCCAGGATGTCTCAGTCTTATTAGTCCTTGTCCTTGAGAAGTAGAAGAAGGAGAGACATAAGTTCATTCTTTGCTGTAGAAATTTCAGGCTAGATTAGAATACAGATCTGCTCTGGAAAAAAGAAATGGCAATATAGAGAAGATAGGACTTTGGTGAGAAAGGCATGAACAAGTATAGTATGTTCTCAATGCTCCTGTAGTCATTACCCCTACCTTAGCCAGAATTAATAAAGGCTGTGCAGATGGTCAGTGAGGATGTCACCTAGAAAGTGATGTGTACAGGCACTGTTTATTATATTACCAATGCACCTGGCTACTGTTCTTGTCAGTTCGTGATGAGGACATATCTGGGCATGGCTAGTGGAAGGGGAGTTCCTATTCATCCCAGCCATCATGTGACAACTTGGCTCTGAGTGACTTTCAATCTGAGCATCTCTAGAAAATATGGAAGTCTTGTTCACCTCTCAATGTGGTCCACTAACCAGAGAATCACTAATTGAGAGGCACTAGGTAGGTTGAAAATATTGGAGGAAGATCATATATTTCTACTAAGCTAGGGAACTTCTATAGTTTCTCATGTAAACAGTGAGGGTAAACAGTGAAAATAAATACATTCTCTACTGTTGGAGCAAGAGTAACCAACACAACCTCATGCTACCTGGATTCTCTCAAGTGTGGCTGACTGTTCAATAACAGATACCACAGAGTATATGGACATTTATTTGAGGGCAATCTGTGTGTGTGTGTGTGTGTGTGTGTGTGTGTGTGTGTGTGTGTGTGTATGTAAGCATGCATGTGTGTGTATATTGATGGATGGATATATATATGGATATGTATATTCATATGTTTTGGACTGAGAAGTCTCACAGTATATAGCCCTCTAGTAAACACTACTCAGAAAGGAGGGAGCTTGTAAAGTTTACCATATTTATGGGACTCTAAGAGAGACATGGACACTGTTTATCAGGTAGTAGCAAACTTAACAGTCATGTTGCTCTTCTTTTAACACCATCACATTGACATGAATTTAGGACTTGCCTAAACCATCAATACAGTGCATCCTGGAGTGTGCAGTGCACTCAATGATCCTCCTGAAAGACCACAGAGACTCTGATCACAGTGCCTGGAGAATGGGCATGACATGGATGTACTAAAACAGACTGGTTTCCTCTATTTTCCTCCACTGAA
>NW_023413397.1:0-6494 GCF_903995425.1 Onychomys torridus
TGAAAACTTACATTTTCATAAACACACACACACACACACACACACACACCACACACACACACACACACACCTCACTCTAGCTTAGGCACAGATAGTTTAGCGGCAAGTTCATGGATTGGGGGTCAGATGTTCAAACCCAGACTTTAACGCTTCTTGTTTGAGACCTGGCCGGTCACTTAACACCAAGCCCAGAGATGTTAAGGGAAGTCCCTGGAAAAAATAAATTTGTCAACAAGCAAACAAGTTTGGGAGACGGACCACCTATGTCTCCCTGGAGTTGATTTGGGTTTTTTTAATTTTGTCTGTTTGTTTTTTGTTAGAGACAGGTTCTTACTATACAGCTCTGGCTGTCCTGGAACTCGCTCTGTAGACCAGGCTGGCCTCGAACTCACAGAGATCCACCTGCCTCTGCCTCCCGAGTGCTGGGATTACAGGCGTGCGCTCCATTTACTCCTGGCTTGGAACAGCTTTTTTGTTTTGTTTTGTTTCACAGTTCCATGTGTGTGATTGTGCCTGTGTATGGTGTGTATGGTGTGTATGGTGTGTATGGTGTGTATGGTGTGTATGGTGTGTATGGTGTGTATGGGTGTATGGTGTGTATGGTGTGTATGGTGTGTATGGTGTGTATGGTGACTCAGTTCTCTCCTTGTACCCTGGCTTCCAAGTCAGGCTCACTGTCCAGTTTGTACAGACATGCACTTTTGCCTGCTGAGCCATCCCACTGGCACTCCCCAGAGCTTCACAACACGTGAGAATGTGCTAGAAGCAGAAGTCCCCTAGAGATGACACATCTTGGGCCAGCTTTTCCTCTAGCCATCTCAGCAAGGCCACTTCTATCGTTAACACCCTGAGCCCCTCACGGGCTTCCTCTCTCTGGACAAAGCTCAAGGAATTTCTGAGGGACACTAAGGAGTGATGGACACCTAGCAAGAACCCTTGGGGGCATCACAGACAGGAAGGAGGCTCCGTCAGAGCTGGGAGCCCCCAGGAGTCCTACATCCCACATAGCCGTCTGCATCTTCAGAAGCTGGTCAAGCTCAGCAGTTCTGCCTTCTGGGCTGGACGTGTGGCAATAGCAGGGTCACCTTCTGCTTCGGGTAATTTCTCTCAGAGGCGAGACAGATCCATTCTGTACAGCTATTCGTTTCAGTGGCCTCCTGCCTCTGGTGGGGGCTGGGCCCTGGCGGGAAGGGATGCTTTGTTCTTCTGACCAGTGCTGACAGTTTAATTAAACCCAGCTTGAGATGGGGTCATGGGGTCAGGCATTCTTCCACAGGGCTGCGCAGGCTCACAGCCTGGCTCCTACCACCAGGGCCTTGTTAATGAGTTATTGTGGTCCTTATGACAGGGATATATACACACATGGGAAGTAGATGCCCTGGGCTGCCTCAATAATGGCCTGCCCCCTCCCAAGCCTACAGAAACCTACAGAGACCAAGAAGTCAGTCTGGTCTGGATGCAGATGGCCTTCAAGGCTAAGTGAGAGCCCAGAGGGCCTAAGCATCCAAAGCAATTTGTATGTGAGTAAAGGATGCAGCCAGCCAGAGAGGAACATCTTGTCTTTTAGACCTGGGGAGACAGAGGCCAGGGTGAGTGAGCACAGAAGCACCTAGCCCAGTGAAATCTGGGATTGGCCTCTCTAGAGAAGTTATCAGAACTCAAACATGTCTCCCTAGCCCCAAACCTGAGCCCTGTGACAGTCCATGAAAATGGCATTTCCACATCCTCTGAGGATTGAGTGGCAAGTGAAAAGTTGGTCCCAAACCCAGGTAACCTGCCACCAGGGTGCAGCTGCTCCCACAGGAGACTCAGATGCAGCAGCTGGTGCCTGCCCTCCACTCTTCCTACCTGCTGAAGTCTGAGAGCCAGAGAGCTCTCAGAGAGCTTCTATAGTGGACTGTCACCTCCCAGACAGGTAGACATGCGAGTTGGAGCCACACAGCTCTCTAACCAAGTTTGACCAACCCTGCAGGCCTGCAGGAGGTCCACAAAGAACTTTGGAATGAATGAGTGGGCAGAAACATACGGAGGAAGAGGTGGGGTCAAGGATAGATAGGAGCTGGGGGACAGAGGGAATCTAGAAGGGTCCATGTGGTTGGCTGGTGTAGATAAATGGCAGGTGCTAATGGGTGGGTGTGATAAGATGAACCTTAGCTAAAGACAGAGCAGGTTCAAATTTGAATCAGCCCTAGGACATGTCACAAACCCTCTGAGCGTGCATACTTTCATCCATAAAAGGGGGGCATGCTGACCTCACACGGACGTTCTACTGCTGAAATTGGATTGTGTCGCATAACCCAGCACTGAGCAGCCCTTCCATGCTCTTTGATCATCGCTATTGTGGCCGTGGTTCTTGTCCTCTCCAGATGGAGACGGCGAAAGGCTGCAGCTCACTTCTGCAGGGACTGAGTCACGTGACAAGGTGAGGGCTTTCTTCTGCAGGGGAGCTAGGGAGCTGTGGAGACTTCAATAAATGAAGAACGTACCATGCAATCATGAAGATCTCCAGCACCCATTTCAGTCCTGGGCATGTGCAGCGGCCCACCTATAAACCCTTGGGAGGCAGAAACAGGAGATCCCTAGAGCAAGCTGCCCAGCTAGACCAACCAGAGCCAACTGATGAGCTCCAGGTTCAGCAAGATACTCTGCCTAAATACAAAAGATGAAAAAGAATTGAGGAAGATGCTCAGTATTGACTTCTGGCCTCCCCACGTGTGCACATGTACCTACACACAAATGTGCACCCCAACACATGAGCACACATTCACATACGCACAAGCTACACACACACATGCAAAAAATAATAATAATAAAATAAAGAGGGAAGAGCCCAGTTAGAGCTTCAGGCCCCCTTGGTTGGAGAATAAAGACTTTATCTATAATTTGAGGGCTCCAAGAGCTGAGACCTGAGCAGTGTTCCCTACTTGCTCTCTGCTGGCTTCCCTTCCAGGACTGTTCCAAGCCAAACTTCAGCCCTTCTGCTGGCCTCAGACCAGCCTCCCTCCACAGCCTTTCTGGGTGGTTCTGCAGGGGAACAACTGAGTGAAACAAAAGCTGAGGACATTTCCCTTCAAGGTAAAGGGATGACTGTAGAAGTAACTGTCTTGTTAAATAAGAAACACAGAGCCAATTGCAGAGTTAAAAGCCAAGAGGTCAGAGCAATAACTGAGAGCTGAAAACCTTACCCTTCACTGCTGCCCTGTCTTTCCTCTCCACAAGAGAGCTACTTCCTGTGTCCTGTCTTTTATACAGACTTTCTGTTCTGCCTTGTCATTGGTTGTAAACCCAGCCCCATGACCTCCTCATCACTGCCTGTCTGTACAGACCTCCAGGTCTTCTATGGTTGGTATTGAGATTAAAGGTGTGTGTCGCCATGCTGGCTGTATCCTTGAACACACAGAAATCCGCCTAGCTCTGCCTCCCAAGTGCTGGGATTAAAGGCGTGCACCACCACCGCTGCCCAGCTTCTGCTATGGCTTGCTCTGACCCCAAGGCAACCTTATTAATATACAAATAAAATCACATTTCAGTACAAATAAAATATCACCACAAATGACTCTGAGCTAAGGATAGGAACTCTACACCAGTCTCCGGAGAGGAGAGGGAAGCTGATACTGATGCAATGCTTGTGTGGGGTCAGTCACTCTGAGGCTGCAAGTGTGGGAAGCCGGGTTTTCCCCTCCAGAGCAGTCCCAGCATGGATGCCTCATATTTCCCGACACCTGCCACGTGCCACAGCGTTAATTCCGAGGCACAAAAGTTTTCATCTCTCTTCAACTTCACAGCAGCTCTGGGAGGTCGACATTATTTTGGCCCCACAAAAGAGCAGCTGGCTCCACAGGGCTAAAGGAAACCACACCATATCTCTGGCGCCAGCTGTTGGTTTGTGGTTTTATGGCACTGGGCCTGGAACCTACGGCCTTCTCGTGCGCTAGGCAAGCAATCTACCACAGTGCTGCCTCCCCAGCCTACCAGCACTTGTTTTAACTCAGACACAGGGGCTTTCCATTACTGTTCAAAGCTGGCAGGTCTCTTACCATAAATACAATACATCCTTCTTAAAGAACATCTGGGAAACACAAAAGAAAAAATTACCCACCGTCAGTCCTGCTGGAATTCTGCAGTCATTTTCCATGCATTATTTAGAGTAATTCAGGATCAATACAGCTCTGGCTTTTGATATCACAAACATCTGCATTATTTGACATCTCCCATGAAGGCCATTTCTGATGAATGCTTAAGTATTCCATCAAGCAGATATGCTGGAATTTGCCTAACCACTTCCCTGATGTGGGACATTAAGGTTATTTCATGCTTTCTTCAATATTCTAAATATTGCTGCAGTGTGCATACTTATGCCGGGGTTTTATCTCCTTGGGGTGGATTCCCAATGGTTAGATTTCCAGGTCCTTGTTTAAGCCCATTTTCGGGCTCATTAACGGACCCTCAGAGTCCCAGTGCCTAATTCTAGCCCTTATATCCAACTGCTCTGTGATCCAAGACCAAGCCCCTCTTTGGGACATCCATTGTGCGTTTGGAAAGAATGGGACTGCCAGTATAGAACGAATGGTAGACAGATTTAACTTCTGGAAGCTGCAGACGAGATCAAGCAAACCAGGGACTGTGCCACCTGCACACCCTGGCCGCACCCTTCCCCAGCACATTTGGTCTCTCCAGAGTCCGCTGCCATGCTGCTTAGCAGAGCATCTGCATGAAAGCCTGTCATTTCCTCCAGATGGAAAGGCTTAGTAACAGATCCCTCCAAAGCAAAGGGAAAGTCGACCGAGGGACCAGCAACAAGGCACTGGCCTAGGCATGCCTTCTTAATGTCACGGTCCTGTTGCTGAGGATGCAGCTTCAGAATTACCACTGCATCAGCAGATCCCACGAGCCCCAGCTATCATGTGGCCTAAAATGGGCTCATCAGATTTCTGCTCCCAAAACTCTAGAGTTAGGATCTAAGACCCTACAGAGATCAGATCTATGTGGTTACAAGACGTAGGAGGAGGGCCAAGACTGTGGCTAATGCAAATGGTCAGTGTAGTGATGTCATTGTTGCAAAGGAGCCCAGGACAGTGGTGCAGGGAAGAGCAAGACAACAATCCAGAAAGAACTAGAAACATCCTCACATTTCAGTTGCTGTGAGGAGTAGCTGTACCTTAGTCCCTGTCCTGGGGAGCCTAGGAACTTAATGACCGTGACTTACAATATCCACCACACCTTCACCCCACCAGTCCTCAGGATAGCATGCCTGAGAGCTTTCAAGCCAGAACAACTGGAGACTCAGTAGGGAAGTTTTGGAAGGCAAATAAATATTCAGGTCAACAGAACAGGATAGGGATGAAGCAAAGAGTAGCAACAAGTAAACCTTTGGACAAGCCTCCCCCACAGTGTCTGGGTGAGGCCAGACGCCAGGAGCAAAGGCTCAAAAACAAAACTTTGCTCAGCAGCCTCCTACAGAAGGTGCCTTTTTCAAGATGGCTGGTGTTGGAGGGGCACAGGATGCACATGCCTCTGTCATAATGCTGAGTCTTTGGCTGACATCAGTGGGACATGCTACACATGCATTCTCTGCTGAGTCCTTCTGGCTTGTGTGCCATGCTTACAGAGGAGACTTGGAAACAGGGAGAGGCTGGGGGATAGCTTCGTGTAGAGTGTGTACTCAGCACCCTCTAGACAGAACCCAGGGTTCCATCGCCAGCACCAAAACAAAGAGAGAGAAAGAACGCAAGACAGGAGCTGGGAAAAGGCCGTCTTCCTTCACCCAGGACCAGCTATGGCCTTACATAAAAATGTCCTCCTGCAAGTGCAAGGGAGTCAATGCCTGGAAGACAAGGCAGGAAGCATTCAGAAGTCCTGTCTTCAGAACCTGGAAACACACACACACACACACACACACACACACACACACACACACACGAGACCTTGAGGCCTCTGCTTCCCCCGGCTCCCAGCCCAAGAGAGTGCCAAGAGCAGGTGTCCTCTTCCTCAGGCTCCCCCTCCTTGAGTGGATTTCCAAATGCCAGTTTGGTTATGAAGTCTGGTTACTTAATGTTTGTTAAAATGTGGAAGACCTTTGCTCCCAAATTCCTATTGAAATATGAAACATCAGGACAAAGGGGCTTCATGTCGACTCCAGGGATGTCATTTTGCCTCTCCACCTCATCTCTCCAGCGGGAAAGCTGGGAGACACTGCCTTTCTCACAGTCACTTATGACAGGTGCAGGAGTTTCTTGCAGGGGAATCTGCATTATCAGACACTCATGGGAGACCACCCACAAGCATGGGTGCACACCCCAACTCAGCAGGTAGCTTACAAAGTTCAGGAAGAAATGCTGGCTCCCAGCAAAGTCGCACTGAAAAACCCAGGACCGTGTGACCCTTGAAGTACTGTTTCCCACAGCATCCTCCATCCCAAGCAGAGTCCCCACCCCAGTGTTCTCAAGATTGTTAATAACCACCATGAAGAGAACTCAAAATTCGAAAGAAAAAAA
>NW_023413398.1:0-38474 GCF_903995425.1 Onychomys torridus
TATATATATATATATATATATATATATATATATATATATATTGTGAATATTAGACTTTTATAAAGTAAGAAATTTTGTTTCATTTATTTAATTTCTTGTTTTCAATAGATGCATTTGGATATTAATCCCTTATCAGGTGGAATTTTGTTTTATTTAATTTCTTGTGTTCAGTATTTATATATTGATATAGACCTTTATTAGAGGAGAATCTTTGTTCTCTCTATATATATGATTTATTATGTTCAGTATGCATATTTTGGATATTAGGTTTTATTTTTAGAGCTAGGATTTGAACCCAGGGCCTTGTGCCTGCTAGGCAAGTGCTCTACCACTGAGCTAAATCCCCAACCCCAAATATTTTCTTTTCTTTTCTTTCCTTTTTTTTCATGACAGAGTTTCTCTGTAGCTTTGGAGCCTGTCCTGGACTAGCACTGTAGTCCCAGCTAGCCTCGAATTCAGAGAGATCCAGCAGCCTCTGCCATTTGAGTGCTGGGATTACTGGTGTGCACCAACACTGCCTGGCAGATATTAGTCCTTTATAAGGAAAGAATTTTTATTTAATTAATTTCTTGTATTCAGTATGCATATTTTGGATATAAGAATTTTATCCTGTGAGAATTTTGTTTATCTAATTATGTTCAGTATGGGTATATTTGATATTAGAACTTTATCAGTTCAAAATTTTTGTTTTATTTAATTTCTGGTGTTCAATAGTATATTTTTCATATTTGATCCATATCACACGAGAATTTTGTTTTGTTTTTCTGATTTCTAGTGTTCTGTATATATAATTTGAATACTAGACTTTTATCAGGAAACAGATTTCATTTAATTTATCTGATTTCTTGTTTTCAATAGGTTTATTTTCGATATTAATCCTTTATCAGGTGAAATTTGGTTTTACTTGATTTCTTGTGTTCAGTATTTATATATTGGATATTAGACCTTTATCAGATGAGAATATTGTTTTATTTATCTGAATTCTAGTGTTCAATATGTATATTTTGGATATTAGCCCTTTATGAAATGGGAATTTTTGCTTTCTTTACATGATATTTTGGGTTCAATGTGTACATTTTGATATTCGACCTTTATCAGATGAGAAATTTTGTTTTATTTATGTAATTTCTGGTGTTCAGTATGTATATTTTGGATATTAGAATTTTGTCAGATGAGGATAGGAATATTTGTGACATTAGACCATTATGAGATCAGAATTTTTCTTTTATTTATGTGATTACACATATTCAATATGTATATTTTTGATATTAGTCTTTTGTTAGGTGAGAATTTTATTTTTAATTTCTTGTGTTCACTATGTATGTTTTCAATTAGACATTTATCAGAGGAGTATTTCTGTTTTACTTATCTAATTAGGTTCCATATGCATATTTTTAATATTAGACCTTCATCAATTGAGTATTTATCTTTTGTTTAATATCTTGTGTTCAGTATATTTATTTTGGATATTTGAGTATTCTCCCTTTAATTTCAAGTTGTCTGTTAACTTGCTGTAAATTGCCTTTATTATGTTTAGGCATGTTCTTTGAATTCCTTCTTTCTCCAAGACCTTGAGGGTATCATGGATGGGTGTTGGATTTCATCAAAGGCTTTTTCAGAATCTAATGGGAATATCATGTATTTCTTTTCTATCAGTTTGTTTATAAGATGGATTACACTCACTGTAAGGTCCTGGTAAGCCACGAGCCACATGGCAACTTATTGACTAACAGAAATGGGTTAATTTAAGATATAAGAACTAGATAGCAAGAAGCCTGCCACGGCCATACAGTTTGCAAGCAATGTAAGTTTCTGTGTGTTTACTTGGTTGAGTCTGAGGGACTGTGGGCTTGGCGGGTGAGAGACATTTGTCCTGACTGTGGGCCAGGAAAACTAGCTACAAATGGCGCCCAATGTATTGCCAAGAGTTTCCACTTAAAACCTGAGAAAAATGATTCTAAAATGGAGCTAAAAACAGCTTCCTAGTTGTCTCTCTCAAGGTAGGGGAAGCTTGCCAGTTTGAGCTACTATGGTGGGTTCCTGGTGTGTGCGTCTGACCTACAATGTCTGGGGAACGAGGAGTCTACAAGCAACACTTTACTCTGCTGCATGGTGGATTTAGTCTTTGCTAGTTTAAAGAGAAAAAAAAAAGGTTTCTGGGCTATACACTGCTTTGATAGAACTGCTTCTGATAGTTGATGGTACACATGGCTCCAGACCCAGAGCTGGTGGTAAAGTGTGTTGACTTAAACAAATATGTATATTTTAAAGGTACCTTGACTTCAAAATTTGGATATAAGAATATGTTGCTTTGCAAAGGAGTCTCTGGTTTTGTTTCCACAGAAAGCCAGAGGCTATGGATTTGTTCCAGATTAAGATACATCAGGTTTGACCAGCCAAGACCCCCTAAATGGTCTCCAATGATAACATGGCCCAGATGATCCAACATCCACAATGGTTTCAAGGCAACTGGCTCAGAGGTTTACCCTCACGGACTACTCCATAATCCTAAAATTTTCTTTATGTCCCCATAAGATACAACGCCCCCCTCCAGCAGGAAGTAGTAAGAAAAACTACACCCAAACTCCCAAATATATCAAGCTGGCTTTGGAGATGGAATTGGCTCATTCCTTCTCTAAACCAAGGCATTGCTAAAATAAAAGGTTAAGGGATTCTTGTGTCCCAAGTCAGAAGAGCCCTCTGGTTTGGGACAGAAAAAAAACCAATATTTTTATTTAAATAGGGTTGATTATAAATGTGATCTCTTTCTAAAGAAGAAAAGGGGATATGATATAGATATAATAGGATGAAAGGGTAGATTAATGAACTTTTAAAGAGCAACAACTCATTTAAAATGTTTTACATTGGTATAGATTTTAGTCTATTGATACAAACTTAAAGTTAATTTAGTTATACTGTATGTATATTTCTGCTCCTGTTTAAGGTATTATGTTTGTATAGCTCATTTAAAATTGTAATGGATAATTAAAAATAGATTAATAATTAGTCATCTATGATAATCATACTTGTAGCCATGTAAGCAAAGTTACTCCCTTAAAAAAACAAAACAGGTTTTGTTTCATTTCTCTTATCATGTTTAAAACTATCAAGGTAGATTTTATATTAGTATTGTAGTATGAAGATGTAAATAGCATTTTCTCCTACCTTTATATTAATTCTACCCACCTCTTTTGTTCTGTCTTTGGTTGTGGGAAAGTTTACTTCTAACTAATTGTGTATTTTATAGGATACATTGGGAGATGGAGTCCTAAATAGTTCAGTTTGTGTTTATCATTCTCAAATGTACAAAAAGATGGATACAACATGATTGTAATGTTTCTTTTACATAATTTCATATGATAACATTTAAATATTGTTATAAACATAGAATTACTTGCTTTCACTCAAGAAGCAAGTGACATTAATTTTGGCTATGATAGGCAACACCAAATATGTGAGAAAATTTAAGTTCCCTTATGTGGGCTTGTAAAAGTCTAGTTTTGTCCATATTCAGGCTTTTGATATAATTACATAATTTATTCGAGGAGTAAAGACACTATGAGCTATTGATCATGTTCTGTTGACTGATATACTAGTAAATATTTCCCTGAATATTCTTATTTAATTACCAAAAACCTTATGTGACTAACAAATCCCTGGAATTATCAGTGATTTAAATAGTTAATTCATTCATGTTGGGCCAATTGTCACAGGTGGAAAAATATTATAATTTATAAAGGTGCACTGTTACAAGGGCCTGAGTAAGTCAGAAATACAAGAGTGGGGTTGCCTCCATTCTCATTTTATGGATTATGTAGTATATGGAACAAGTCTTAATTGTCATCAATTTATAGGGATGGCTTAATGATGTCTTCACTACATGTTTTACTTATTGCCACCATATCAGGTCCCTGTGAGGCTGAAGAAGAAAAAAATCATTACAACACCGAGATATTTGTGTCCTTAAGAGAAGAAAATGAGGATATAAAGTAAGGTTGTGATTGGGAGTGATTGATTTATCATGGGCAATTTTGAGAGGCAGTGAGAACATTATTGTTTCCTAGCAACTCTAATCTGGGATTCTTAGGGGCAACAGAGAGTCACTTTGATAGTGTTTTCTTTGGAGTTTTTGCTATCTAAAATAAGTGTCCTTTAGAACTTTAATGTTCACAAAGGTGGGGAGTGATTCTCCCAAACACACCATGGCCAAAGCCTTGACATTAGCCTTGCATCTGGAACTATTACTTACTAATGGGTACCTAACCTCAGTGAATACCATCTGAGCAAAAGATGTTCAAAGTCATTTCCTCGTGTATTTTCTCTTACCTAAGAAACAGACTATGGAATAAAAAAATTACAGCCTCAGAGGTACCCATCATAGCTAGATTTTTCCATTGTTACCTTCCTTCTGCAAGGTTTTAAGCCTTGCTGGAGGAAGTGAGCCCTGGTGGGGGCGGGCTTTGAGTTCTCTTTTGCTGCAGCTCACTCAGTGTAGTAGACAGTTGACTTCCTCCAAGACATAGAACTCTCAGTTTCCTGTCAAGCACCATATTTGTCTGTAGGCTGGTGTGCTCCTCACCATGATGACAAATGTAAGTAAGCAAGCCATTCCAATCAAATGTGTTCTTCATAAGAGTTGCCATAGTTGTGGTATCTCTTCACAGTAATAGAAACCCTAAGATCACTAGAGTGTATTTCCATTGTATAAATGTAAAATTTATATTCTTTCCTGTTAAACTCCATGATGATTTTGTGAGCACAGAAGAGTCATATAGCAGATGATGGAACCAGTGATATGTACTTCATCAATGCATGTTAAGTTCTCTGATATGCATCTTTGACAGCCTTAAAATGCACATAAGGAAATGGTAATCTTCATTGTTTCAAAGTAACAAGCTCTAGTCCTTAAAATTTGCTTTCTTAGAAAATCTCATAAATCATGGTAGAATTTTGCCCCATTGTAATATTCAGTTCACCATTAGGTCCAATTATCAGAGTAACTATTGTAGTTGACTGCTAAGAACCTGTGAATTTCTAATGATGCAAATAATAACATAAATTGGCAACTTAAAAAGTAAAGTTTGAAATTCCTTCTCCTTTATATAGCACAGGATCCAAGAATACAGTCTCATCATTGTCCTTCAAAGTTATGTAATGTGTTTCCTCGTGTTTTTGACAATAAATCACTTCATGCCAGACTTTTCTGAATGAAAATGTCATTGACAAAATGTAACAGTATCAATCTAAGTCCTGGAGTGACTGCCAAACAAGACACTCTGATAAATAAACAAGCTTCCAAAATGAAACATTCTTTATATCGCGTTCAATCCATGAAGGGAAACAGATGTAATGTGTTTTAGTTGATATCCTCTGTAACAACTTAAATACTGCTCTTTTTGCAAGAAGCTGGAAAGCAAGAAATAGAAAAATGAAGATTCTTCTGTTAACTGCTGTCATTGGCTTTGTTGGCACATAAAAGGTACTTAATATTAAATAAATTATATTTTTCCTAAAGCAAAGCAGCTTACAATACTGTTATAGATAGTGCAACAATCCTTATCACTCTAAAGCTGCAGTTGCTATATTCACAGTAGTTCTATCCATAAGAGAAAATGGATTTAAAGTCTTCTAGTTTTAACAATGCTTGAGATTTTAATAATTCAAGACTTGTGTATTTTTATTGTTATACATGAAATACATTATTGTAGCATGTATTTGATAATTTTTAAAAAATAGAACACAAGGCATGTATAGGATTATTTAAATAATTATGAATTCAATTTCTCCTCCTCTCCAAAAATGACTTATAAGTTAAAATGGCCATTTAAATTAGTGTAATATAGAAGAAATCTGTCTGTAGCAATACCTTCTGTTGGACTGACTGAAAACACAGCCATAAATTTTAAAAAGTGTGATAAAAGAAATGTATTTTAATAGGGGCTTAAAACACAACCATAAATTGAAAAACATAAAAATGTGTTATAAGAGAAATATATTTTAATAAGGGAAGGTATAATGTGTATGTTCCTGTGAAGGAATAACATTTTGTTTCAAAACTTACAGTAACTAAAATTTAATTTTTGAGGAAATGCTGTTGATAAGAAATGTGATTATTTGCTTTGTGTCATTTGCTATTATGGTGGTAACCCTTCTTTGCTGACTGGGAATTTTCAGGGGATCCCCCATGTTCATATTCTAAAGTAGTTTAATTTTCTCCTCATTTCAACCTAACAGTGCTGACTGGATGACTTTAATTATAAAATATTAATTAACTCCAGTGTCCTTTCTTATTGCTCTTGCTAATACTGAGATTCCTTTTATATTTCATTGAATATACATTCATATTTTTTGCTTTGTCCAGTAAACAATTATCTCTTCATATCTCTGGATATTTAGCAGTAGGTAGAACTTTTCTCAATGTAAGTGCTAGCCAGAACTTGGATGTTTGGAAAGACCACATGGTTTAGTGTGGTGATGGAGGAGATGCCATAGATGGAGATTTACATGAAAATGGTTGCTACTTCTTTTAATATGTGAAAAAAAAATTCTGAAATAATTGTTTGATTTAATTTTTCACTTGAAAGTACATGTCAGATTAGGGTTATATTTATGATTCAAAATGCCAATATTTATAATGATTATGAATTTTAAGGATATGGCTATTGATGCCATATCAAATTTCATCTTCATAAACTAGATATTTTAATAACTATATATTAAGCTTGGAAAATGAAAATTATTCAGTGCACAAAATTATGTCATGGGAAATTTGGATTAGTAGAAGTGGGAACTATGCTGAAAATTCTTTGAAAGCAAACTTCATCTATCTTACAAATATTTCAATAAAACACAATATCCACGAAATTTTGCCATATTGTGGCATATATAAAATGCATTTCTCAAAAAGCTTAATTCTTTATTTCTGTCTCATGAAGTCTATGACAATTTAAATGCACATTTTCGAAATTCAGCAGGGCTGTTTCCAAACTAACACTTGTCAAGAAATCTGGGAATGGCATATTTAAATTCAAAGAAGTTTGTCTATATCAAAATAAATGTTTCTTTCATGCTATTTGCTTTAGCTAAAATTAACACATTTATATTCTTAGGTATTATTTTCAACTCTTTATGTTTCTCATTGTTAAAATTATTTTGTCTGTGAATTTAGAGTTTTGTTATTACTTTTAATTTGCTTTTGTAAAAATCCATATGAGTACATACAATCAATGTAAATTTGAATATGTGCAATCACACATAATATCAGAAATTTAATTTTTGTATTTTGAATTTTGCATCTTTAATCAGTTACCAAATATGCAGATATGAAAATTTTCATTAATTGATATTAAACTTTTCTTTCATAAAATATACCCTGTTTATAGTTCTCATTCCCTCTACTCTAGCAGTTCCTCTCACTTCCTCCCCACTCTGTACCCAAATCATTTTGATCAGTTCCAAGAAAGAACAGGTTTTTTTTACAAGATAAAAGCATAACAAAATAAAGCATAGTATGATGAAGCAAGAAGTTTCTTTTCAGTTTTTGACATGACAAACCAACTGGAAAAAAAAGTGTCCAAAGTGCAGGCAACTTGGGTTTCAGATGGTGTAAATCCCTTTTCCATTGATTTTAATATAATTAATGATATGTCCATAATTTGAAAAATTTGCCTTTATCTTTTACTTGTTTCTTCAAATTATAATGGTGCTCCTCTCCATGAATATCTTTTTCCTCATTTTGTTAATTTTTCTGTTTTCTTAAGAAAATTGACCCAAGTAGCACTGTCTATGTGTATATGACATGGCCCTAATATCTTCCTGTGAGGAAAAAGTTCAATGCTAGCCCAAGAAAAAAGTTGAATCTCACTTTAGCTGCAGACATCAATGACCAATACCTCTTCAGCTAGGAACTGTACTTCTGATTCTTTTGCCATGTGTATGCTGTAATTAACACTGTTTATTCATCTTCAAATTTCTGGTGGAAGTAACATGGTCTTCTGCTCATTTATATGTGCATGACTGAAGTCATTTTATATCATGGCATTTCAAATAACTCCACATTTCTCTGACAACTGCATTTTTATAATGTCTTCCTAGATGTTTTATCCTTTTTCTATTCTTGGGTGTGTTGTAAGCTTGCAGAGAAGCTTATTTAAGAATATTCTGCAGTTAGCTTCTTCTGCTTTTACTCATTACAAGAAAAAGTTTCTCATATCTAGGTGGAGGTCAGCACCAACTTATAGACATGAATATCAACATTCAGAAGTCAATTTGAAAACACAGCACTTTAGAAAAGCAAAAGTCGTCCCTCTTCTAGGGCAAAAGTCTTGTATGAGTTTTCACAAAATTTAGAATTCCAGACTTAAATTAACTTGTGTGCACCCAAACACCTCAAGTTCAATCAAGAGAGCTGCTAATAGATAACTTAAACACATGTTCTATGTTACACCGGGGGGGTCATCTTGGGCAGAAGATGAGTATTGAAGACTGAGAGATCAAGAAAGAACTTTTGTGCCTTTTCTTCAGCAGTTGTCTATGTATTCATTCATAATTATGGAAGCCAGCTGCAGGAGAGAAAGCTTCCTCTCTTTTTTTAAAGCATAGTTTTTATTTTATTTATTCATATATTTTATATATACATCAGAATAAGAAATCTGATCCCATTACAGATGCCTGTGAGCCACCATTAAGTTGCTGGAAATATAACTCAGGATCTGTGGAAGAGCAATCAATGCTCTTAACCATTGAACCATCTCTCCAGGCCATAAAAGCAATATTTATTTTTATTTTTATTTTACCCTCCAGAGGTGAGGACTGAACCACAGGCCTTGAGTGTGGTAGTCAAGCGCTCTAACACTGGGCTAAATCCCCAAACCCTCCTTCTCATTTCAAGTTGGATTGCTCTATGTCCTGCTTTCAATGTTTTGGGTTTCACTAGAAGCAGGATCTTATTGTCAAGTGACATCAAGAAACCAAGAACTAACACATATTACCCGAGAGACACTAGGAACTTCTTGACCAAATACTCACAATGAACTAACTTGGGCTTGACCATAATTTTATAACCCAGGTGTTATGGAATGTGAGTGCTCACTTGTGAAATACATATCTGCTGGAAACTATTTTTATTTATATGTCAAAATTTTTTACAAATGCCTCTTGTTTCATAAGAAATCTTCCTATGATTTTATTAGAGTTTTGTGCTTTTTTTTTTATTCATTTTATTTAATATTTTTCATTTTACATAGCAACCTGAGGTCCTTTTCCTACTGCTCTCTCTCTTCCCTCACCACCCCCAGCCCACCCCATCCACTCCTCATAGCAGGCAAGGTCTCCCACGGGGAGTCACCACAGGCTGGCTTATGGAGTTTAGCAAGGACCAAGCCCCTAGCCCTGCATCAAGGCTGAGCAAGAATTTTCACTCTCTGAAAAAGGCACTAATATGCCAGTTCATATACCCAAGATAAATCCTGGTCACACCGCCAGGGGCCTCACAAGCACGTCAAGCCTGACAACAGTCACCCACATTCAGAGTGTCTAGTTCAGTCTCATGCTGGCTCCCCAGCTGTCAGTCCAGAGTCCATGAGCTCCCACCAGCACAGGTCAGCTGTCTCTGTGGGTTTCCCCATCCTGATCCTGACCATCCTCACTCTCTTCAAGTGAACTTCAGGAGCTCAGCCAAGTGCTCACCTGTGGGTCTCTGCATCAGCTTCCATCAGTCACCAGATATAGGTTCTGTGATAACAATTAGGGTAGACACCCATCTGACTACAGGGGAAGGGTAGTTCAGAATCATTCACCATCATTGGTAGGAGTCTTAATTGGGGTTCCTGTGGGTTTCCCTAGCACCAGATTTCTCCCTAACCTTATAAGGGCTCCCGCTGTCAAGACATCTTTCATTGCTCTCCCTCACTGTCCCTCCCCCAACTCTGACATCCTGTTCTCATCACTCATCCCCTCCCCTCTGCCCTCTCTAGTTAACCCAGGAGATCTTAACCATGTCTCCTTCATGGGGTCAACATGGATAACCCTGTCAGGGTCCGCCACTTTATCCAGCTTCTCTGGACTTGTAGATTATAGTCTTTTTATCCTTTGCTTTACATCTAGTATCCACTTATGAGTGAGTACATACCATGTTTGTCCTTCTGAGTCTGTGTTTCCTCACTCAGCATGATTTTTTTCTAGTTCCAACCATTTTCCTGCTATCCTCTTGAGGTCATTGTTTTTCTCTGCTGAGTAGTACTCCTTTGTGTGTATGTGACAAATTTTCTTCATCAATTCTTCAGTTGGAAGGTCATCTAGTTTGTTTCCAGGTTCTGGCTAATATTCTGCTGCTATAACATAGTTGAGCATGTGTCCATTAAATTACATTTAAATGTAGGTCTTTGAAGTATTTGAAGATTACCTGTCTATCTGAAATATATCTATGTATACCTAGAAAACTTAACATGACTATAAGTTTGACTATCATAGAAGACTAATTGTTTGTATTTCTTAATTATCCTTTACAATCTAAATGAGTTACATAAACAAAATACCTCATATGAGAGTAGAAATAAGTATACAGAATAACAAAATTAAGTTTAATCTTGTATCAATAAATTAAAATCTATACCAATGTAAAACATTTCAAACAAGTTATTGCTCTTTAAAAGTAAGTTTATTAATCTACCATTTCATCCTATTATATCTATATCACATCCCTTTTTTCCTTTAGAAAGAGATCATATTTATAATCAACCTGATTTAAATAAAAATATTGCTTTTTCTATGTCCCACACCAGACGGCTCTTATGATTTGGGACATAAGAATCTTTTAACCTTTTTTGTTAAAAAATCAATATGTCTGGGTTTAGAGAAGGAGTGAGCCAATTCCATCTCCAAAGCCAGTTTGATATATTTTAGAATTTGGGTGTAGTTTCTCTTACTACTTCCTGCTGGAGGGGGATGCTGTATCTTATGGGGACACAAAGAAAATATTAGGATTATGGAGTAGTCCATGAGGGAATATCTTCTGAGCCAGTTGCCTTGAAACCATTTTGGATGTTGGATCATCGGGCCATGGTGTCATCGGAGACCTTTCAGGGGGTCAAACCTGATGTATCTTAATCTGGAACAAATACACAGCCTCTGGATTTCTGTGGAAACAAAGGCAGAGACTCTTTTCCAAAGCAACATATCCTTAGATCCAAATTTTGAAGTCAAGGTACTTTTAAAATTTATATATTTGTTTAACTCAAAAGCTTTTATGATCAAATCATTTTTTTGTAGTTAACAAATCCCAAAGACAACACCAACCAGATTCTGTGTATAATATCCATCTTTGTAAGACTAAAACGCTTCTGTGGTTGCTGACTCCACCCACCTCAGCTTCCCAAAGTGGTACAGTTTACCTTCAGCTCTAGGTCTGGAGCTATGTGTACCATCAACTATCAGAAGCAGTTCTATCAAAGCAGTGTGTAGCCCAGAAACCACTTTTTAAAAATAGTAGCAAGGACTAAATCCACCACGTAGCATATTGTGTCACTTGTAGATGCCTCATTTCACCATACTGGTGGTCAAATGCACATATCAGGAACCTGCCATAATAGCTCAAACTGGCAGGCTGCCACTAACTTGAAAGAGACAACTAGGAAGCTCTTTTTAGCTCCATTTCAGAATCTTTTTTCTCAGGTTTTAGGTGGAAATTCTTGCCCCATGTTGGGTACCATTTGTAGTTGGAGACCTTCTCTCCAGTCCCTGCCAAGCCCTGTTAGTCCAACAACCCATTTATGAAGTAAACATACAGACACTTATACTTTGCCAAGTGGCTCATGGCTTACCAGTATCTTTCTTGTCATGGTGGTGGCTGGCAGTGTCTCCCCATCTGCCTTCCTGTTCCAAAATTCTCTTCTCTGCTTGTCCCACCTATATTTCTTGCCTGGTTACTGGCCAATCAGAATTTTATTTACACAGTGCGATATCCACAGCAGGACTCATTTCCTGTATGAATACTTTATAGAAAGTGTGTGAATTGCAATGTTTGTACAGTCTTTGTAGTCATCAATATCAAGGTGTTTGTGTGCAGTCCAAGCATAAAATCTGGGTTTGATTTCTTCCCATCAACCTTCATTGTAGTGGGTAGCCATTCCAGCCTTCGCCTGGAAGTTCCAACCCACATTGAGGCTTCAGTAATGATCACACTCACAAGGTGGGGCTAAGGGAGGACACTGAAGACCCAGGACCAAGAGGAGAGGCTTCTCTTGGTTCCAGGACCCTGGATGCTGGAGGTAGACCAAGCAGAATTCTCCAGAGAACACCAATGGACTGTGCCATACCTTTTCCAGACTCTGCAACCTGTCCCTTTATTTGTAAGTTACCCCCCAAAATAAACCTCCCTTTTAACTATGTGGAGTAGCCTTAATAATTTCTCCAATATCTGCTGCTCATGTGGGGCAAATTCCAAAGGTCTGGATGGCTACCACCATCAGCCTTCTCCCTGGCTGTCCTGCACCTAAACCCACCTGCAAAATTCCATTTAACCAGGGAATGTCTACACGGTTCCATTCACAAAAAAGGGAGCAGCTAGTCCAGTCTCAGTTCCCTAGCTTAGCCCCCAGACCCGCAAAAATCACTGTGACTGAGGCATTCCCCCTCCTCCCTGAGTCTGGCTCCCCACAATCTTGGCTCCTGCCTTCAGCTGCCTCCAGCCAAGGTCGCCAGCAGGCCCTGCTTTGGAGCTATACCAATGCCTCCTGCTGGCTAAAAAGTGCTACTGCATGCCCCCAAACCATGGAAAGGTAAGCTTATTTCAAATAAAAGTACTTGATAATTTTACACCTTAAAACTGACTAACAACTTTTGAGTAATTCTTGAAATATGGCTGACAACATTACCTCACCAGAATTTAAAAACCTTTTTGCCTGTATGATGAATGACATTTTCCTGGAAATATACAACCTCCCTAAAGCATATATAGCCTGTACCATTTTGGCATTCATTGTAATAATTCACACAGTGTTCAAACACTGGTTTAATTATAAGAACAAAGATGAGTCATTATTGGGACTGATACAGGCTTTAAAAGATAGCAATGAAGGCTTACAGAAAAAGATTTTCTCTGGAATATGCTGACCAGGACTTACATAAAATGATTCTCTCTCTGGAATCTGCTAACCAGAATTTACAAAACAAGCTTGTACCAAAAATTGATTTTATTGATAATAAATATGAATATTTAATGGATAGAACACTAACTCTGCAGAGTGAAGTCATAGCTACTCAGACACTATATAAGGAGGAAAAAATATCATTACTTGATAAGATAAGGCCCATGGAATCATGTGTTTCAGAAAAACATAAAAAACTGCCATGATTCCATGAGAAATCTGGAATCCCTTACAAGAGATGAGGTTTACTCCCTGGAACAGACCCTAGGTGCTCATGTAAAGCCATGGAGGAAACTCTCAATAAACATGACAAGGGACCTAATAAGCAGAAGGGCAAGACCATACAGGTTGTAACATCTCCAAATGGCTCTCATACAATGGCTTATCCTGTTATCATCCATGAGAAGCCAGAAGATGATACACACCCCAAGCCATATACAACATATCCATTACAACCAATTTCAAGAAGGGACTTTGAAAATATAAAGGAAGCAGTACTTACATATGGAATACACTCCACAAACGTAAATCAGATGTTAAATTTTGTGGTCTACCTCACATAGAATCATTCCAGATGACTGGCATCAGTTAATTTCAGCTGTTCTAGAATATAGCCAGCAGTTACAGTGGAAAAGCTGGTTGAGAGAAGAGACAAGAAATTTAGAACAACAAGGTAAACTCAGAGGAATTGTGATCTCCCAAGATCAAATACTTGGTGAGGGAAGTTTTGCTGACAGCAATGTACAAGCCACTTATGATGAGCATACAACATCCCTATGTCATACAGCAGCTCTAAATGCCTGGGAAAAATTCTAGAACCTGGAAAAGCAACTGAGGTACATAAAGATATTTCAGGGACCGCACAAAACCTTCACTGATTTTTTACAAAGGCTGAACACAGCTATAACAAAAGCTGTGTCAGATAAAGAATTAAGAAAAGTATTATCTGAGTCCTTGGCATTCAACAATGCTAATGCAGAATGCAAAAGAATACTTACACCATTAAAGATCAGATCAGCTCCTTTGGAAGAATAGATTCAGTATACTAATGGTGTTGAGTCTCTTAACTACAGTAATGAGGCTTGGATAGGAGAGACAAATCCCAGAGGTGTAAGAAGGCCCCGTGGTACCAAATGTTTTAAATATGGTACACCAGGTCATATAAGTAAAAACTGTACATGAGGAAGTAATACTCCTTCTAGGAATAGCCTAAACAGGAGACCCCATCCACCTCCTGGATTATGTAGAAGATGTGGCAAAGGCCAACATTGGACCAGTGAGTGCAGATCAAAAATAAGTATACGAGGCAACCCTTTACTTGCGGGAATGCCTCAGGGGGCCTCTTGCAGGCCCCCAAATCAAATGTGGTAAGAACATCCCCAGCCTCTGTTTAAGAAATCCCTCTCCAGGATAATTGAGTAAACCAATGCCGCTAATGTAAAAACCGATAATGCAATGGATGATAAAACAGCTCTGATAGATGAATCACAGTTTACAAAGAACACAATAAAACGAATATTTTGGCAGACTTCCATAAATGAACAAAGACCAAAGTTTAGAATTCGAATTAATGGCTTGGTTCTGGAGGGCCTGGTCGACACAGATGGGGATGTGACTATAATTATACCAAAATCATGGCATCCAAATTGGCCTCTTCAAGAGGTAAATGTCCCACTTTTAGGAATTGGCATCCTGTCTCAGATAAAACAGAGCTCGAGATGGGTTGAATGCATAGGGCCAGAAGGACAGAGAGGAAGGCTGAAGCC
This sequence comes from Onychomys torridus, assembly GCF_903995425.1. Classification (NCBI taxonomy): domain Eukaryota; kingdom Metazoa; phylum Chordata; class Mammalia; order Rodentia; family Cricetidae; genus Onychomys; species Onychomys torridus. The sequence goes on from NW_023413398.1 coordinate 14,912, forward strand.
ATATGTAGCAAATGTAGCAGTAAATCTATGGGGTCGAGATCTGTTACAACAGTGGAATACCCAGATTAAAATTCCTACACTCTCAGAATAGGAATACAGGCCAATGCATCTTTCTAGGAATAATATCATAACGTGCTATAAAAAACAGTCACCAACCATTCAGGCTGTACACAAACAGAGCACAACTGCTGTTGAACTCTCAGAAGTACCAACTGCCTTACCTTTAAAATGGCTAACTAATAAACCTGTCCGGATTGGACAGTGACCTTTGAGAAAAGAGAAGCTACAAGCTTTAGGAAAGCTGGTTCAAGAGCAGTTAAATGCTCAACACATTGAAGAATCTACCAGCCCTTGGAATTCTCCTGTATTTGTTCTTAAAAAAAAGTCTGGTAATTTGAGAATGCTGACAGATCTGAGAGCTATTAGTAAAGTAATTCAGTGATGGGCCCCCTACAGACTAGGATGGCCTTGCCCTTTCTCCTACCCAAATAATGGCCTATAATATTTATTGACTTAAAAGATTGTTTCTTTACTATACCCTTACAAGTAAATGATAGAGAAAAAATTGCCTTCACAGTTACTAAGTATAATATTTCTCAGCCAGTCAAGAGATATCAATAGAAGGACCTCCCATAGGGAATGTTAAACAGCCCTACCTTATGCCAATACTTTGAGCAAAAACCATTGGAGATAATTCGTGTAAAGTTTCCACAATCCATAATTTATCACTATATGGATGATATCCTATTAGCTGATTCAAAGTTAGACACATTAGAAAGCATGTTTGAAGAAGTAAAAAAAAAATTTGGTTCACGGGATACTGCAAATTGCTCCTGAAAAAAAGAAGAGGAGATTCTATTAATTACTTAGAGTATAAGATAGAGCTACAAAAATTAGACCCCAAAAGATACAACTGAGGAGAGATCGAATGAAGACTCTTAATGGTTTTCAAACGTTGTTAGGAAGCATTTCCAGCTTATTGGGGATCATGGGAATACCCAAAGATGTACTACAAAATATGGCTAATACTCTAGAAGGGGACATAGAATTAAAAACTCCAAGAGAATTATCTGCCGAAGCTGAGAAAGAATTGGCTGTATTAGAAAAGACAATTCGAGAAGCACATGTGGATCATGTGGATCCAGAACTTAAATGCATTCTTGTCATATTCCCCTCCAGACATTCACCCATAGGTATTTTAATGCAGAGGGAAGATATTATATTGGAATGGATATTCCTACCATGTAGACCAAATAAGAAATTGAAGACCTATATAGAAAAGATCTCTGATTTGATTCAAAAAGGTAAACTTTGCTAGTTGACAGGAATGGACCCAGCAGAAATTGTAGTAACTTTAACTAATGAGGAAATTTCATTGCTATGGAAAGATAATGAATACTGGCAGAGAGCCTGCAGTAACTTTTTGGGAGAGATTAACAACCATTATCCCAAAAGCAAGAGAATAGAATTCATAAAGAAGACTGAATGGGTCCTTCCTCTCATTGTATGACAAAATTCAATTTCTGGATTCCTCACATTCTATACTGATGCAAATAAATCAGGGAAAGCAGGATACAAATCAGGAGACTTTTGTAAAGTGGTACAAAGTCCATACAGCTCTGTACAAAAGGCAGAACTGTATGTAGTTCTTATGGTACTGATGGACTTCACGGAAACACTCAATATAGTCACTGACTCTCAATATGCAGAGACAGTTGTTTTACATATTGAAACTGCTGAACAGGAGAGAGTTGGCTCAGCGGTTAAGGTACTGACTGACATCCCCAACCACCCGGGTTCGAAACTGCTGAATTTATTCCTGATAATACAGAATTAACTTCATTATTCATACGATTGCAGGAAATCATCAGAAAAAGGGAACATCATATATATATATCAGATCCCATACAGGTCTGCCAGGACATCTTGCACAAGGTAATGATGAGATTGATCAGTTACTAATAAGTAATGTGCTAGAAGCCTCAGAATTTCATAAGAAACACCATGTAAACAGCAAAGGTTTGAAGAAGGATTTCTCCATTAGTTGGCAACAAGTTAAGGATATTGTGAAAAAATGTCCTACTGTTCCTTCTATAACCAAACTCCAATACCTGCAGTGAGCAATCCAAAAGGTATACAAAGAAATGAAATTTGGCAGCGGACATGTTTCATTTTGCCTAATTTGGAAGATTAAACACCATACTATTGACACCTATTCAGAATTTCAGTGGTCAACTGCTATGAGTTCTGAAAAGGCTGATTCTGTGATTACACACCTATTAGAAGTTATGGCCATCATGGGAATACCTGTACAAATTAAGACAGACAATGCCCCAGCATATGTCTCTAATAAAATGAGACAGTTCTTTGCATATTATAATATAAAGCATGTTACAGGTATATCACACAATCCCACAGGCCAAGCAGTCATAGAAAGATCCAATCGAATTTTAAAGGATATGCTAATTAAACAGCAACAGGTAACAATGACTCCTAGAAATAGATTGCACAGAACTTTATTATCCTTGAATTTTCTCAATGCTGATGAGAAAGGAACAACAGCTGCAGAGAGACATTGGACAACAGATAAAACACCTGTCCTAAACCAACCGGTTTATTTCAAAGATGTGTTGACCTCAGAATGGAAACCTGGATATGTCCCACATTGGGCGCCATTTGTAATTGAAGAGTTTCTCTCTGAGTCCTGCCAAACCCCTGCACTCCTGTAGCACACTTATAAAATAAACACATAGACATTATTTATACTTCTTGGCCATTAGCTCAGGCCTACCATTGTCTGGCTCTTACTCTTATATTTAGCCCATTTCTATTAATCAATACTTTGCCACATGGCTCGTGGCTTACCAGTACCTTATCTCTTTCTTGTCATGGTGACAGCAGCCTCCCCAGCCTTCCACTTCCCAGAATTTTCTTCTCTCTTGTCCCACCTATACTTCCAGCCTGGCCCCTGCCCAAACAGCATTTTATTTATACAGAGCGATATCCACAGCACTTCATCTGGGTGCTAGGCATGAAAATGAGATTGTCAAGCTCATGAATCCAAAGCTTTGCTGGGAAGTGGTGGAACACACCTTTAATCCTATCACTAGGAGCAGAGTCAAGTGGATCTCTATGAGTTTGAGTCCAGGCTAGTCTACAGAGAGAGATCCAGGAGTGGCAGCATAACATCACAGAGAAAACCTGTCTTGAAAAACAAACAAACAAATAAAGGAATCCAAAGCTTTGCACACTGTACAGTCTTGTTGGTCTTATGTCACATTTTAATTCAAATAAATTTTCTGACTAACTCAGCCATGCACAATATTGGCTGCACTTCAATATTTACATGGAAATGTATGTGTGTGTGTGTATGTGTGTGTGTGTGTGTGTGTGTGTGTGTGTGTGTGTGTTGAGTGTGAAGTTTATATCAAATGAACTTCCAAACTTAAAACTGCTAATTTATAGAGTTCAAATTAAAATGTAACTCAATTGAAGGCTTAGAGCCTACACTAATGGAATAAAGCCATCTGATTTGATCCAACAAAACAGGATGTGTGTTCCATATTCACATGATGAAAGATCTTGTAGCCATGACAATTAAACAGACTGGGGTAAAATATTCAGGAGTCATTGGTCTAATATCTCCCAAGTAATGAGCTCTGGCTCAGGATTACAGAACATGGCATGAAGATATTAATGCATAACTGGCCTCAAATACAATTAGAAAACAATAGTTTTCTATGATAAAATTCAAATATTCAAATCTGAGTGCATCTTGTCAGGGCAACTATAGTACCATTCAGGATCAAGAGCTAAGTAAGACCATTGAATTTCTTTATACTCTAAAGTAATGTGTTATACCTTCTAGTATGATGATATCTAGCAATACTTGGGTGTGTATCAACTTTCTTCATTTGTGATTAGTTTGGCGACAATATGTACTTACCTTCCTTGCCACAGACACCCCTGTTTCTGCATAAAATTTCAGCAGATCGTTATCTACTACACTCTCTTATTGGTTGTGAACTACTATATCTATCAACTGAATGAATTTTGTAGTTTAATGATGATAGATTTTCTTAACTATCCCTCATACATACCATATTTTGGTTAATTGATCAATGGACATCTCATTTCCCCTCTCATGTTGCTAATTCAACACTCTAACTCTTCATTTCATTTTCTAATGCTAATTTTTTCCATTTGTCTACTGTTCCCTTTTCTGTAAGCTACTTATCCATGGTGGGCACTTTCTGGACCAGACTCATTTTAACTACAGATTAAAAATGTAACATAAAAATATTGAAAGCTAGTTTCTAAAAATGAGAACTTTATCCATATGAAAAAATATTAATTAGAGTGGGGTATAGTAGAGGTCACAAGTCTGTAATCAGGGACTCAATTTTCCTATTTGGGTTTTCTCCAATAACAATTGGAAATGAAAATTTCAATTTTATATGTCAATGATTATTATCAGTCTTTGAAAGCCATCCATCTTAAATGCTGTTTTAAATTACTTGTCATTTGTTAAGAGGGTACTAACCAATTGGCATTTGACTAAACATATCTTATAATCTTGAATTAGCCCACAAGACATTGAGTAAAAAAGAAATTTCTTAATGACCCTAACACCTCCCCCACTCTGATCCCAATTCCTCATCATGGTCTGGATATTCTTATATTTACAAATTCTCTAGAAAACCTCATACATATCTCACCATTTTTCTAAGAGGCATGTCAAAAGTTGTTCTCTGTGTCTACTTTCTAAGCTTAAGTTATGCTACATGGAAGAATGAAGTATGGATTCTCACTATATTTGCTTATGAACTTTAAGGAATCTTATAAGTACCAGGCTTTTAGATATCAAACCAGCCTAGTCATGAGGTCAGTTACAAATAAGTGGGTTTTTCCAACATCTAATCTAGTACAGAGAGTGAAGATTTAAGGCTATTTAGTTAGAGTTGTACACATGGAAATTCTGCATGTATACAAGGTCCAATTGGAAAATAAAAAGCTCATATTAGTTAGAGAAGCACATCTAACATCACCTTGTGCATAAAGTAAATGTGTGAGTTTCCCTTGAACAAAGATAGTTTAATATTTCTCTTGTAGAAGTAGGTAATGTCTAATGTCACATTGCAGAGGAAGGAAAGGCCTGAGGATCCCTCTGACCCACATATAGATGGAAGATGACTTATTTCAAATAGAAGTTTATGATGACTCGTTTGTATAGGGAGTTCTGCAACTCCCTTTGTCAGGGTGGAAAGTTGCAAGACTAGCTTGGGCAAGGCAATATTTCTGAATCACTTTAATCTGGGGAGAAAAGTGTCTAGCCACATTAATCAGATGTGGAGATGCAATTCACCTTTGACATCAGGTGAAAGGCCTAGATGGACTTGGTTAGTGGGAGAAGATGTTGCCTCTGCCTCATTAAATACTCAATGTGCCTCACAGTTATAGATATGCATACCTTGAAGCAAATCTTTGGGATTCCTGAAAGTAATCAGAATTCTCTTCCAGAAGGATGCTGCTCCTCTAAGCAATGATTCTTCCACAAGAATTGGCTCTATAGATGAAACAGATAATTTTCATGTACATTTACTACATTGTATGCTAATGAATACAATTCTCTTTTAAACTCTATATCATCTTCCCTGTTACATAGACCAGGATGTTGTATGGTCCAAACTGGAGCAGATGTTGAAGTGGCTGACTTTGTCAGCTGGGTAGGATCTAATGTCCAATCATAAGTCACCATACAAAGCAAGGTCAGCTAAAGAGATCATAGGGGTAGAAATGAAGGTAGAACTTTGAAGAGATATGTATCTGAACCGCCTCCATGGCCAAAAAGAACAATATGGAGTTTTCAATTATCAGAGAATTATGCCCAAATCTACCAAAGAAAATATAGAATATCGAAAGCACTCTTATTTGCAAGAGACATCATAGGTTCCCTAACCCACTTGGCAGTCAGGAAGCATCCAATATTTTTTTCTACAGAGAAAGGGAGTATAAGGCTCCTTTCTTCTCAGTCCCTGTCACTTAGTAGGAAAATGATTTTGACCCAATTGAAAGAATGGACAAATGGGAGTGCCATTTAAGACAAAATAAAAATATCAAAATCCTTGGGCCAAAGGACAAAAGTCAGAGACAGCCTTTGTTCTAAATTATGGGTCTGACATCTTATCTAACTTTTGCCAGAAATAAATTTAATGTATTTTGCTACTTTTGTCTTTAAATATCAGCCTACATGTAGGTCTGTGTATCACATGATTCCCTGGCAGGAGTGGAGGCCAGAGGAAGATGTAGGATCTCCTGATACTGGAGTTACAAGTGATTCTGAGTCATATTATAGCTACTGAGGATTCAACCCAAGTCTCCAGGAAGAGCAGCCAGTGCTCAAACCATTGACTCATCTCTCCAGCCACTGAACAACCTCAATTAGATGGTCTTATTTCTTGTCAGAATTTTCTTGACCCAAGGCATGGTGATTGAAAAGCATCTTCTGAGGTACCTCTTTCAGTTTATTTATTTTTTTTTTAGAATTCTTATATATAGGGCCTCCTTTTCCTGAAGTGAATTTGGTGAGTTCACCCCCCATGATGATAAGCCTGTGAGTGACCTGTGTTTAGAACTGGACAATTGCTGCGTCTACATTCATGCAGGAAACAGGATTCCTGTTGTCAACTTCCAAGCTTGCTAGCTTTGTATCTGGTTTAAGGTTATTGGTCAGTGCCCTTTGAGTATATCTGGAATACTGGTGATCCCCAATGGTAGAAGGAAATGGCTTAGATCCCTTTTGTTTAAGTTGTGCAGATTTTGAACATCCCTGGACTGAGTTAGCTTTCCTAACTTTCCTTTCAGGACTAAAGAAATGGGTATGATCTCCTTGATAATTTGAAAAAGAAATGAGGCGCTATTCAGGAGAGGGGATATTTCTTCATGTGCCTTCCAGATACTTGGAAGATCTATGCAATTCTTGGGCAGATGCAGAAGTGACCTTATCCCCTGAAACAGATATTTATGTTCTCAAAACTTGTTTGGTAGATGGGGCCGGTTTCAGAGATATTTGAGTAGACAGGGAATTTACCAATCCAAGTTGATCAAAGAAAAATGGTCCAGTTGGTACTGCATAATTTCCTGTAATCTTTGCCTTGGTATCCCCAGCACGAGATCCTGAAGGCCTTGCTGCAAGTCCACTGCAGAGTGGGCAGCAGTCAACAAACTCTTCCAACAGGAGAGACAGATCCAGGCTCCTTCTCTCCTTCTCTGATCTGGGCACAACAGATGATGAAGGTCTTTTTCTGATGACTAGGTGGAAAACAGATATTCTGTGATCCCTGCTCAGTGTGTTTCTCATGATCTCTGGGACCTCCAATGTGAGTGGTCCTTTTCCTTTCTTGTCCTGTCTCAGCTCCTTGGTGTGGTCTGAGGTCACCTGACTGTCTGTAGTTCTCTCAGGACTGATAAGATCAGACCAGCTCCCTCCACTACCAGAGTCAGGGGTTTTGACCCCCTTGCAATTCTTGCCAGGCTTCTGTTCCACATGTGACTCTTTGCACCTCAACTTCGCTGGAGGTTGTAGCAGCCGCTGTTGAGGTCGCCAAACTTTGTGGACTTCGTTGATTTTCAAGTACTCCAGGCTTTTGGATGAAGTGTCAACCTCTTCTTGTGCTACTCAGTTACTGATAGGGGTCCTTGGTCTGAGAGACCATGGTCTGTGGTGAAAGAGCCACCGCCAAGCAGACGCCTGCAGATCTCTCTTCACGGGATTATCAGGTGGTTTCTAAGGCAGCTGAGCACAGAAAATTGATTTACCTCTGGCAAAGGGCGTTGAAGGATGCTTCCCATGGCAACTGGCAGCATGCAGAGTTTAAGCGCTAATGTCCCAAGCACACAGAACACGAGTGGCAGTTGGCCTCAGGAAGTGAGAAAAGTTCTAGTGGTGCCACCAGTGTTTTCCTGCTGGAATGTGGTGGTCACGAGTGCTCCCTGACCTGAAAGAGAGAGGCAGTGCATATAATCAAGTTCTGGGAATGAAGAGAAATACTGTGGACTCTCCGTGTTATGGTCCAGCATGCTAGCTAGTCTGGCACCCATTGATAGAGGCTGTGACAAGTCGCTAATGTAAAGAATGCAATGTGAACCAGGTGGGGCACACCTTTAATCTCATCACTTAGCAGGCAAAATCAGGTGGATCTCTGAGTTTAAGTCCAGACTGATCTGGAAAGGGAGGTCTAGGTAAGCCAGGACTACACGTAAGATCTCAAAAGTGAAATTAATATTAATAAAATAATAATATTATTCATGACAAGGTCTGCTTGGGATACTGTGCTCTCCAATGCTTCATGCAAAGGGTTGGCATCTACTGTATAAAGGCCTCATGCAAATGGTTGGCATTGCTGCATAAAGGCTGTCCATGGGTTCTCACCATGGCTGTTCATGGATGCAGTGAATGTTAGTTTCTCTATATCAACTAAGTGTGATTATAGAAAGAAGCCTTTCCATGTTTAATTCAACCAAGATATTAAAGTCACAATGTCTGTATTAAAACACAGGATGGCATGATAATTCTGATCAGACACTGGCTTTCCTGGGGAAAGTTTTATCAGAACATAAGTTATTATTATTCATGGTAAACATGATTACATGATGTTTACTTCACAACTTCTTCATATGGCCAGCATGTGGTGCTGTGTCCTTCTAAAATGAATAATGATAATGGGTAATGAGCAACTGCAGCAGGACAAAAGACTTACTTTTCAGAGCGTGCAGTTTGAATCATTCTAGAGATCGTGGACAGCTCTGTTTCTTTATCTGAGAAGATGACTCACAGTAAAACTAGTTCTTTGTAAAACCTACAATAATAATCTGAAAAACAAGGGGACAAAAGCTGTAATACAGTGCTACCACATAACTTTCAGGAGCCTGACATTTACTAAAAAAGGCACCATGCTGTTCCTAGGAAAGACATGCCATTCCCAAGGGAAATTCTTCTGGATTTAACTTCACTGTGCATTTGTTTAAATTCATATGTTCACCACAAAATGTTTCCCCAAGAACATGACCATCAAATTGAGGTTGGTGAGTGGCTGGAGAGAGGAGTCAATGGTTTGAGCACTGGAGTTGTGTAGCAGTCTAGTCATCCTTTGTTTTACATGTAGTATCTACCTATGAGTGAGTACATACTATATTTTCCATTCTAAGTCTGGGTTAACTCATTCAGGATGATTTTTTCCAGATCCATCCATTTGCCTGCAGACCTCCTGATGTCATTGTTTTTCTCTGCTGAGTAGTACTCCATTGTGTATAAGTACCACATTTTATTTATCCTTCCTTCAGTTGAAGGGCATCTAGGTTGTTTCCAGGTTCTGGCTGTTAAAAATAATGCTGCTATGACACAGCTGAGCATGTGCCCTTGTGGTATGATTGAGCATTCCTTGGGTATATTCCCAAGAGTGCTACAGCTGGGTCTTGGGGGAGATGGATTCCCAATTTTCTAAGGAAGCTCCATATTGATTTCCAACGTGGCTGTACAAGCTTGCATTCCCACCAGCACTGGAGGAGAGTTCCCCTTTCTCCACATCCTAACCATCATATGCTGTCTTCTGTGTTTTTTATCTTAGCCATTCTAACTGGTGTAAGGTGGTATCTTAAAGTTGTTTGATCTGCATTTTCCTGATGATTAGGGATATTGAGCAATTCCTTAGATGTCTTTTAGCCATTTGAGCTTCCTCTGTTGAGTATTCTCTGTTTCGCTCTATAGACCATTTTTAATTGGAATGTTGGGCATTTTGATGTCTAATTTCTTGAGTTCATTATATATTCTGGATATCAGCCATCTGTCAGATGTGGAGTTGGTGAAGTCCTTTTCCTATTTTGTAAGCTGTCACTTTGTGTTGTTGACTATGTTCTTTGCTCTACAAAAGCTTCTCAGTTTCAAGAGGTCCCATTGATTAATTGTTTGTCTCAGTGTCTGTGCTACTGGTGTTATATTTAGGAAGTGACCTCTAGTGCCAACATATTCAAGAGCACTTCCTACTTTCTCTTCTATCAGGTCCAGAGTAAATGGATTTATGTTGAGGTCTTCGATCCACTAGGACTTAAGTTTTGTGCATGGTGACAGATATGGAGCTATTTGCAGCCTTCTACATTTTGACATTCAGTAATGCCAGCACCATTTGTTGAAGATGCTTTCTTTTTTTTTTTCCATTGTACATTTTTGGCTTCTTTGTCAAAAATTGTATGTTCCTAGGTGTGTGATGCACACCTTTAATCCCAGCATTTTGGAGGCAGAGTCAGGTGGATCTCTGTGAGTTTGAGGCCAGCCTGGTCTATAGATCGAGATCCAAGATAGGCAACAAAACATCACAGAGAAATCCTGTCTTGAAAAATAAATAAACAAAAGTATATGAAACTCATTGATCTTATGTCACATTTTAAATCTAATAAATTTTCTGACTAAATCAGCCCTGAACAATATTGTCTGCACTTCAATATATACATGGAAATCTGTGTGTGTTTGTGTGTGTGTGTGTGTTCAGTGTGAAGTTCATGTCAAATGAACTTCCAAACTTAAAACTGCTAATTTATAAAGAGTTTAAATCAAAATATAAATCAATTGAAGGCTTAGTTCCTGTAACTAATGGAATAAAGCTATCTTATTTGATCCAACAAAACATGATGTGTGTTTCATAAACACATTATGAAAAATCATGTAACCATGACTATTAAAATGATTGGGGTAAAAATATTCAAAACAAGAGTTATGGGTTGCACTTGGGTCTAATATCTCCCAAGTAATGAGGTCTATCCCAGGATTACAGAACCTGACATGCAGATATTTCTGTAGAACTAGCCTCAAATCCAATTAGAAAAGTATACTTTTTTATGATAAAATTCAAATATTACAAAACTAAGTGCATCCTAGAGGGTGAGTGTAGTAGCACACAGGAGCAAATACTAAGTAAGACTACTGGTTTTCTTTTTACTCTTAAGTGATGTTTTACATGTTCTACTATGATATTATCTAGCAATCCCATGGGTGACTATCAACGCTCTTCAATTATGATTAGTTTGGGGTCAATATGTACTTACCTTTCTTCCCACAGATATTCCACTTCTGCATGAATTTTCAGTAAATCTTTACTATATTTTCTTATCTCCTGCAAACTACTATGTCCATCAACTGAGTGAGTTTTGTGGTTTAATGATGTAGATTTGCTTAACTATCCCTCATACATTTCATATTTTAGTTATTTTATCAATGAACAGCTCATTTCCCCTCTCAAAATCCTAATTCAACACTCTAACCCTGTATTTTTTCTAATGCCATTTTTTTAAATCTACTGTTCCCTATTAGTTAAGCTACTTACTCACAGTGGGCAGCTCCTTGACCAGTCTCATTTTACCTCCAGATTAAATATGAAAAATAAAAATATTGAAAATGAGTATCTACATATGAGAACTTTATCTATGAAAAAACTATAATAAGAGTAGTTCCCAAGTCCATAGTCAAGGACTCAATATTCTTATTTGGATTTTGCCCAATGACAATTGCAAACAAAAATTTTAATTTGATATGACAAGGATTATTATCATTCTTCTGGATCCATCAATCCTAACTGCTATTTTAAATTATATGTCAGTTGTTAAGAGGGTACAAACTAAAAGGCATTTGACTAAATATAGCTTATAATCTTGACTCAGCCCACAAGACATTGAGTAATGAAATTTCATAATGACTCTATGAAAGATATCTATGGAATCACATGAACATTTGTGGTACTATTTTTCTTGATCCACAGAATTGAGAAAATCAAGCAATTTCAAGAGAAACAACCACCATCTTTATCCTTTTTCTGACATGAGCCCTCCTAAAATTCCTTAGACAAAGAAATTTTTTGAAACTTCTTTGAGGACTTATAAAGGTTTTGTAGCTTTTGTATTTTTGGTCAATTTTGTTCACATCAATTTAAATGAAAGCATTCATAGTACAGTGTTGTATAAATGACAGCCGATAGATGCCACATTGTTTGGGAGTCTCAGGAACCAGATGGATACAACATACATTATAAAAGATGGATTATTGTTATTATTATCACTACTACTTTTATTAATATTAACAGAGCAGTCATCTTGTGTTTAGTCAGTTTGAAGTAATCTGCTGTAGGATATTTGAGGCCTTTGAAGGCAACATAAGTATCATAAAATACAATAAAACAGTGAGCTGCATTTCAACATTTGCAATCTACATTTCCTTAAGACATATCTGTACTCCCTTTCTTGTTCTCATTGCCCCTCTAAAAGCTAATAACTTTTGGAAGCTCCTTTTTCCTCATTATATATGACACCTTTTGAGATGAGGAATGTTAGTTTAGCAGGCCAAGAGCTAGATAAATACGTCAAGGGCCCCTGGTCAGCAAAGCTTCTATATTGTTCATGACAGAGAACATACAAAATTTTCCAATTAAATCTGAGAAGGGCAGAAGTTATGGCCTTTGACTCCCTTTTTTTTTTTGAAAATTTTCGGCATGATATAGAAAGGCTGTTGGAGCCCTCCTGGATTCTCACTTGTGGTTTGATTGGCAGATGGCACTTTTAATCTTTCTCCTTTTTATATGTCTCCTACAGCACATCTGGCAACAATGGCAGCCACGAAGGTGAATCTACAGAGGTCAATGTCTCTTAGACATCCAGCTCATGGTCCTCCACAGATGTGTGCATGCCTGGCTTTCCAAAATCCAAAAGGCATGACCCTCCCCACCCAGGGTGACTCCCCAGGTATGGATGCTCTTTGAGGGCTCTTAGTCACAGATGGGTAAAACCTTATTTGGCAAGCCCAACTAAGACAGGCACAGTCACTGAGACCTTGAGGTGGGGTCACCAGGGCCAGACAAAAGGACTATGACTCCAGCTGAGCACCCATGTAATAAAATAAAAGGGTGCATATGTCATAGGACAGGACCACAGGGTTGAGGAAATTGGCTCAGTCCAGTTGCCAAGGTATGCAAGTACCTTACTTCTTAAGAGCCAACCCTGAATCTACCTGAGGACCTAGCAACAGTTGCCAAGAGAGTTCCTAGTCAATTTCAAAGTTCCTGATTGTGCAGAGACGGCCTGATGACCTAGCAAAGGTCACTGTCTGGGATCCTAGCTGATATTACAATTCCTAATCGAGAGGAGTCTGCCTGAGGAACTAGAAACAGTCACTGTGAGAGGTATTAGTCAAGGTCAGAGCTCCTGAACATGCAGAGTCCACTTCATGACCTAGCAACAGTCACCATCAGTATTCTTAGTTGATTGTCAGGTACCAAGATATCAGGAACCAAAAATGAACCATGGAAAAGTACTAGCTAGGCCAGAGAACAAGTCATAAGCCCACTGCCCTTTCCCAGAGCAGTAACACCTGTTTACTAAACAGAGGCCCCCAAAGATAAGAAGACATCCCACAGTCAGGTGCCATGACAACCAAATGTAAAGAGCATTCCATGGTCAGGTAGCCTAGCAACAGAATAAATGACCTTAGCCGACATATCACAGTTGCACCATCTATCTCCCATGTCTTGTCTTGCACCCCTTCCATGTTCTGCATGTCCCTTTCCCCTTCCCTCCTTCCTGCCCCTTCCTCTCCTGTGATATATAAGCCTTGCTGAGGAAAGTAAAATTTGCAGCTTGATCAGAATACTGTCTTGCTGTCGTCTCTTGAGTCCCCTGTTCCTTACATTAGCTCCAACAGGTGGGTCAACCCATTGAAACCCTGCTGGCTGGGGCAACTGGCGCCCTGTGTTGTGTCTCCACCCTCACATCAACAAGACAAAGCGACAGCCTACAGAATGGGAAAAGGTCTTCACCAAACCCATATCTGACATAGGGCAGATATCTAGAATATATAAAGAACTCAAGAAATTAGGGAGGCTACCTAGAAAACAGGACCCTAAAAAAGACACAGGGATTGCCCAATGACAGAGAATGGACAGGACCTACATGATCAACCTGGATATCTGTCCAGGTAATGAAGGGCAAGTTTTGAGGGAAAGAGAGCTTAGGGGAGCAGGAGATCACAGATGGATCAAGAAAAGAAATGGAGAACAAGGAATAATAGACCATAAATGAAGACCACATGAGAATAGGAAGAAGCAAAGTGCTAGAGTGGTCCCCAGAAATCTACAAAGATACTCCCACTCTAGACTACTGGCAAAGAGAAAGCCGGAACTGACCTAGTCTGGTGTTCAGATGGCCAAACACACTAATGGTCATGCTGGAACTCTCATCCAATAACTGATGGAAGTGGATCCAGAGATCCTAGGCCAGGCTCCAGTTGGAGCTCCTGGAGTCCAATTGGCAAGAATGAGAAGGAATTGTATAAGCAAGAATTGTTGAGAGCAAGATTGGAAGAAGCACAGGGACAAATAGCGAAACGAATGGAAACACATGAATTGTGAACCAAAAGCTGTGGAAACCCCAACTGGATCAGGACTTCTGGATAAGTGAGACAATTAAATAGCTTGGACTGTTTGGGAGACACACAGGCAGTGGGACCAGGACCTGTCCTTAGTGGATGAGCTGGCTGTTTGGAACCTTGGCTTTATGTGGGGACACTTTGCTCAGCCTGGAAGGAGGGGTCTGGAATTTCCTCTACTGAATCTACCAGGTTGATCTGAATCCCCAGGGGAGTCAGGCCCTGGATGAGATGGGAATGGGGGGGAAGGGGCTGGGGGAATGTGGGGGGGGGGTTGGGAGGGGGTGAATGGGGGAACCCATGGCTGATATATAAAATTTAAACACAAATATCTGTATAAAAATAAAATTTGAAATAAAAATAAAAAAGTTTACATATTGAACATAAGAAATTAGATAAATAAAACTACAATACTCATCTAATGGACGTATAATAACCAAAACATTCATTTTGACCTTAATTAGATAAATAAGAAAAATTCCCATCTGATAAAGTCTACAATCCAAACTTTATACATTGAATACAATAAATTAGAAAAATAATAGCAAAATTCTCATAATAAAGGTCTAATATACAAAATATACATATTGAACACAAGAAACCAGAGAAAGAAATTAAAATTTCTCATCTCATAAAGGTCTAATAACCAAAATATACAATTTGTATGTAATTTAATAAATAGAACAAAAATTCTCATCTAATAAATGTCTAATATCCAAAACATTCACATTGTACACAAAATAACAAAAACACAAAAAATATTCTCATGAGATAAAGATTGAATATCTTAAATATATTCATTGAACACAAGGAATCAGATAAAACATTAATAATCACATATGAAGGTCTAATATCCACATATACATATGGAACACAAGAAATCAGGAAAAGAAAAGAAAATTTTCATGTAATAATGGTCAAATATGAAAAACATTCTTAATGAACAATAGAAATCAATTAAAACAAAAATACTCATTTGATAAAGTTCTAATAACCTAAATATATAGATTGAACACAAGAGATTATATAAAACAAAAATTTTATAAAAATAAAAACATAATACAACAAACCTCTCCTGATAAACATATAATATCCAAAATATCCAAAAAACACAAATAATCAGAAAAGCAAAAAATTTTCATGTGATAAAGATCAAATATCAAATATATTCTTATTGACCATACAAAAATAGGTGATACATAATTTCTCACTTGATAAATTTCTAACATCCAAAATATACATATTGAACACAAGAAATCAGAAAAAAGAAAACAAAATCCTCATGTGATACAGGTCAATATCAAAAATATACATTTTGAACATGAAAAAGTAAATAAAATAAAAATTCTCATCTGATAAAATTTGAATATCCAAACTATACCTATTGAATACAAGAAATCAGATTAATAAAACAAAAATTCTCACCTGATAAAAGTCTAATATACAAAGAATACACATTGAACACAAGAAATTTGATAAATAAAATAAAATTCTCATCTAAGGAAGGTATAATATCCAAAATATTCATTGTGATCATAATTAGATAAATAAAAGAAAATTCTCATCTGATAAAGTCTATGATCCCAAATACAGACATTGAACACAAGAAACCCGAGTAACAAACTAAAATTTCTTATTTCATAAAGGTCTAATAACCAAAACATACATTTTGAACATATTTAAATAAATAAAACAAAAATTCTCATGTGATCATATCTAATATCAAAAATACACTTATTGAACACACGAAATTAAATATAACAAAAATTCTCATCAGATAAAGATCTAATATCCAAAATAAACATATTGATCACAAGAAATAAAGTAAAGAATATTTTAACCAGTTATGGTCTAATATCAAAAATATACATATTGAACACAAGAAACCAGATAAGGAAACAAAAATTGTCATCTGATAAAAATTGAATACCCAAATATACACATTGAGCACAAGAAATCATGTAAATAGAACAAAGTTTATCTGATAAAGGTCTAATGTCCAAAATATACATATTGAACAGACTTAGGTAAATAACTCATCTGATAAAGGTCTAATATCAAATACATATATATTGAAAACAAGAAAATGAATAAACAAATTTTATCACCTGATAACTAATATCCAAAATAAACATATTGATCCCAAGGAATCAGATAAATAACATGAAAATTTTCATCTAATAAATTTCCAATACAAAAAATATACAACTTGAACACATGAAATTAAACAAAACAAAAATTCTTACCTCATAAATGTCTAATATCCCAAATATTCACATTATCCCAAAATATTAGATAAATAAAACAAAATTCTCATCTGATAAAACCTAATATCCCACAGCCTGGGTGGCTCCCAAATAGTTCAAGCTATTCAATTGTGTCAATTATCCAGAGGGCCTGATCTAGCTAGGGCTCCACAGACATTGGTTCATAATTCATGTGCTTTCTTTCGATTGGCTATTTGTCCCTGTGCTCTTTGCAATCTTGGATTCAACAATACGTGCTCTTGCAGTCCCTCCTCTTTCTCAACCATTGGACACCTGGAGCTGAACCTTGGGCTTACACAGGGACACATGCTCAGCCTGGAAGGAGGGGACAGGACCTGCCTGTACTGAATCCACCAGGTTTAAATTAATCCCTAGGGGTGTCTTGGTCCTGGAGGACATGGGAATGGAGGGGAGGGGCTGGGGGGAAGGTGGGGGTGGGGGCGGGAGTGGGGAGGACAGGGGAACCCATGGCTGATGTATAAAATTAAAACACATAAAAAAAACAAAATATACACATTGAGCACAAGAAACCAGAGAAATAAAACAAATTTCTCATGTGATATAATTCAAATACAAAAAAATACTCATTAAACAAAAGGAATTAAATAAAATAATAATTCTTATCTGAGAAACATCTTATCCCCAAAATAAACCTATTGAACACAAGAAATCAGAAAAAGAGAATAAAATTCTCATGTGATAAAAGTGAAATATTAAGAATATACTTATTGATCACAATTAAATAAAAACTTCTGCCCTAATAATTTTTTTATATCCAAAATATACATATTGAGTACTAGATCTGACAAATAATACAAAAATTATTTTCTGATATAGGTCTAATATAAAAAAATTCATATTGAAAACAAGACATCAGATAAATGAAACCCAAATTCTCATCTGATAAAGGTCTAAAATCCAAAATATACATAATGAACACAAGTAATTAGAAACAACAAATTTGGTCATGTGATATAGGTCAATATTAAAAATAATGTTATTAAACATATGAAAATAGATAAAAAAAATTTTAATTTGACAAAGGTCTAATAAGGAAAATATACATAATGAGCAATGGAAATCAGACAAATAAAATTAAATTCTCATATGATCAAGTTCTAATATCCAAAATATACATATTTAACACAAGAAATCAGAAAAAAAATTCTCATTTGATAATGGTCAAATATCAAAAATATAATTATTGAACACAGGAAACAAAATAAGATAAAAATTCTCCCCTGATAAAGCTCTAATATACAATATGTACATATTGAACACAAGAAATTAGAAAAAGAAAACAAAATCCTCGTGATAAATGTCAAATATCAAAAACATACTAATTGAACACAAGAAATTAAAAGAAATATTCTCATCTGATAAGTGTTGAGTATCCAAAATATATATATATATATATATCTAACACAAGAAATTTAATAAAACAAAATTATCTACTGA
Organism: Onychomys torridus; assembly: GCF_903995425.1. Classification (NCBI taxonomy): domain Eukaryota; kingdom Metazoa; phylum Chordata; class Mammalia; order Rodentia; family Cricetidae; genus Onychomys; species Onychomys torridus. The sequence goes on from NW_023413398.1 coordinate 33,098, forward strand.
TAAAGGTTTATATCCAATAGAAACATATTGAACATACGAAATTAAATAAAACAAAATTTCTCACCAGATAAAGGTCTAATGTCCAAAATACACTTATTGAACTCAAGGTATCAGATAAAGTAAAAAATTTTCATTTAATAAATGTCTAAAAACACAACATACATACTGACAACAAGAAATCAGAAAAACAAAAGAAGATCCTTATGCAATTAAATGAAGCAAAAATTCTCATCTGATAAATATCTTATATCCAAAAAAATATATATTTAACACAAAAAATTATAAAAAGAGAGAATTACTCATGAGACAAATTGAAATATCGAATAAAAACTTATTGAACACAAGAAAATAAATAACAAAAATTCTCCCCTATTTAATATTTATATCCAAAATATAAATATTGAGCACTAGAAATCAGATAAATAATAGAGCTCCAGGAAAGCTGCAAAACTACACAGGGAAACCCTGTCTCAAAAAAAAAAAAAAAGAAAAAAAACATATTGAACAGAAAAAAATTAAACAAAACCAAATTTTTCATATGATAAAGTCTAATATCCAAAATATACATATACATATTAAACACAAGAAATCAGAGAAATAAAACAAAAATTGTCACAAAATTAAGGTCTAATATACAAAATATACTTAGCAAACAGAATTCCCATGTGATAGGTGTCTAATATTAAAAACATACATATTAAAAAATGAATTAAATAAAACAACAATTCTCATCCTATAAAGGTCTAATATTTAAAATATAAATAAGGAACACGAGAAATTGAATAAAACAAATATTCTTATCAAATAACAATTAATATCCATAATATACACTTGATACCAAAAATAAGATAAAGAAAACAAAAATTTAAATCTGATAAAGGTCTAACACAAAAACACACATATTGTCTACAAATAATTAAATTCAATAAAAACCCTCACTTGATAAAGCTTTAATACTCTCTCTCTATATATATACTTTTTGAACAAAAGACATCAAATACATAAAACAAACATTCTCATCTGAAAAAGGTCTAATATCCAACGTGTACATATTTAACACAAGAAACCAGATAAATAAAACAAAGATTCTCAATTGATAAAGGTCTGATAACAAAAATGTACTTACTATCCACAAGAAATTTAATAAAAAATTTTCAAATGATAAATATGTGATATCCAAAATATAAATATTAAACAAAAGATATCAGATAAATAAAACAAAATTTCTCAAATGCTAAAGGTATATTATGTAAAATATACATGTTGAACCCAAGAAATCAGATAAATAAACACAAATTCTCATCTGATAAAAGTCTAATATACAAAATATGCATATTAAAAACAAGATATTAGATAATAAAACAAAAATTATCAACTGATAAAGTTCTAATGTCCAAATATATATATATCCTGATATCAAATATTAGAAACAACAAAATTCTCACTGGTAGGTCTACGATACAAATTATACATACTGAATGGAATAAATCAGATATATAAAACAAAATTCTCATCAGATGAAGGTCTAATACCCCAAATTTAAATATTGAACATAGTTAGATAAATAAAACAAAAGTTATCATCTGTTAAAATTCTAACATGTAAAATACACACATGGAACAAACAAATTAGAAAAAAAAATTTCTCCTCAGTAAAGGTCCAATATCCAAAATATTCTTATTAAACACAAGAAATCAGATAAACAGAACAAAAACTCACATCTGATAATGGTCTCATATCCAAAATATACCTAGTGGAGATAATTAGTTAAATAAAACAAAAATTCTCATCTGATAAATGTCTAATATCAGACATATAGTTATTGAACACAACAAATTAAATGACACCCAAATTCTCACTGATAAAGTTCTAATATCCAAAAATATACAAACTGAACATAAGAAATCAGATAAATAAAACAAAAATTCTCACCTAAGAAAGGTCTAATATCCAAAATACACATATAGAACACAAGAAATTAGAAAACCATGATTTTCTTTCTGAGTCTGGGTTACTTCACTCAGGATGTTTTTTTTTATATTTCCAACCATTTGCCTGCAAACCTCATGATGTCATTGTTTTTCTCTGCTGTGTAGTACTCCATTGTGTATATGTACCACATTTTATTTATCCATTCTTCAGTTGAAGGGCATCTTGGTTGTTTCCAGGTTCCGGCTATTACAAACAATGCTGCTAGAAACATAGCTGAGCACGTGCCCTTGTGGTATGATTGAGCATTCCTTGGATATATGTACGTAATCACTCATAAGTGGATACTAGAAGTAAAGAAAATGATAACCAGTCTGCAACTCACAACTTCAGGGAGGCCACCTAGTAAAGAAGACCCTGAGAAAGACACAGGAATTGCCCAGTGACAGACAAATAGATAAGATCTACATGAGGAAACTGGGAGAGATGGCTGGGGGTGGGGGAGGGTGAAGGACAAGAGTCAAGGGAAAGATCTTAGGGGAGCAATAGGTCTCAGCTGGATCAGGAATGAAGGAGGAAAATAATGAAAGAGATACAATGATAAATGATAACCCCAGGGGAATAGGAAGAAGCAAAGTGCTAGAGTAGTCCCCAGAAATCCACAAAGATACCACCACAATAGACTATTGGAAATGTTCAAGAGAGTGCCTGAACTGACCTACTCTGGTGATTGGATGGCCAAATACCCTAACTGTCATGATAGAATTCTCATCTATCTGGTGGAAGCAGATGCAGTGATCAACACCCAAGCCCCAGGTGGAGTTCTGGGAGTGAGAGAGAGAGAGTAGGGTTATATGAGCAAGAGATATTGAGACCATGGTTGGAAAAAGCACAGGGACAAATAGCCAAACTAATGGACACACATGAACTATGAACCAATAGCTGAGGAGTCCCTATGGAACTGGATCAGGTCCTCTTGATAAGTGAGACAGTTGATTAGCTTGAACTGTTAGGGAGGTCCCTAGGCAGTGAGACTGGCACCTGTCCTTAGTGCATGAGCAGGCTTTTTTGGAGCCTGGGACCTATGTTGGGACACATTACTATGCCTGGGTAAGGGAGGAGGGTACTAGACCTGCCTCTCACAGAAGTTACAAGACTGAGCTGAAACCCAAGGGGAATCTTAGCCCTGGAGGAGATGGAAATGGGAGGGGGGTGGAATGAGGGGAGAGGAGGGGGATAGGAAGAGGAAGGACAAGAGAATATATGCTGATATGTAAAATTCAATTTAATTATGAAATTTTAAAAATAAACAAAATATACAGTGCTGCTCTCATCAAAGTGCTAAAAACAATCTGTTTCTGCAAGCTTTGCTGACTCTGATTTCTGCCCGCAGCATGTAACACAATGCCCTTAAATTGTGATTCTTTTTCCAATGGAAAAACTTTTGCAGCTCCCAGACATATTCTATTACAGCAGTTTATTTTTAAAAAATGTATCCCCATTTTAATTGGGGCAATTTACTTCCACTCAAACAAGCAAACCGTCCAAATAAGAATAGAAAGATAGAGAAGAAAATATTAATAGTTGGACTCAATATACACTATATGAATTCTAGTAAGTCACCAAAATCATTTATGTGCTTCTATTAAAATACACCAGTGGGCACAGGTGGCATTTATTTGTTATTAGATTAGCCAGATAATGCCAGAAATTCTGGAGATTGGAACAGGCAAACCCAACTCTATTATTAGGATCAAACATGTGATTTTCTACCTTTTCCTCTCCATTTTCTTTGCTTTTAGCATCTGAAAGTGGTTAATCAATAAAGAATAGCTAGCTGGTGAGTCATTCCAAATGGCAAAGGACAGGTCTCATGCACAATATTTGTGAACAGTCATGCAGGGAAGTGTTAATTTTTTTTTCAACTAAGTGAAGTGATTCTCTTCTCTAAAGCATCATTTTCATCACTTGTCTTGAAAGTTTAGGATCAGATTCCTCTGTTCCCAGAAAGAGATGTTCACCAGAAACAGATGTGCAGCTTAGCTCATATAAATGCTTGCTCATCACCCCCACAACCCAAAATAACATTTTTAAAAAGTCCCACTTATGAAGAAAGTGATTTTATAACTCATGCCTTGTGACAGCACCCATTTCCATGATGCATCCCTCCCACCAATCCTTTTTTCTTAGGCAGATGGAAAGGACATGAAAAAAAAAGGGCTAACTAGCCAAAACTAAACCAAGAATTTCCTGGGCCTTGCTGTCCTGCCCTTGGTTGCACTCTGGTTCCCTCAGACTGCATTTCTAACCTGTACTGTGTATTTCAGTTCCTCCAATGCCTAATTTCTTCTTGGATTAGCCTTGGATATAGTTCAAAAGGCCTGACGGAGAAATTCGAAAGTGGAGACTTCCCTCTGAAAAGCGGGTGTATTTTTTACTTTTGAAGAGGGAAATTTAGATTCCTATAATAGACGTAAAAACAAAATGGATATTAATATTTAAATCATATTTCATAGCATGAAATCAAAAAGCTGAATCACTCTGCAGATGAGACTCTTAAGCAAAAATTGCTCTCTGTGCAGCAAATAAAATAGTTTTCCCAGTAAAGAGAAATCCTCGTGTGCGCGGAATTGTGGGGTATGACATAGCCAGAATCGGTGGGCTAGGCTTGGCACTATTAGGGGAAATGTGCACTGTTGAATTGAGGGGACAGGGAAATGGTATATTGAGGAAAATTCATCAAAAGATGTACAAAAGCAATTTGAGGCTAGGAAAGCAGCATAAATGTTTTGGCAAAATAATCTATAGTAAAACGAATTGCGGCACAGACTGAATAGGAAGAAAGGAGAGGGTGTAATAAAGATTCACTAACACTGTCGGATTGAGAAGGCATCCCTACTCCACCTTCCCTCATGCAATGCATTGATGTGACTTTCACAAACAACAACAAACAAAGACAACAGGAAGCAAAACAAAGACATGAGGAGTAGGTTGCTTTAGAGGACAGTACTCTAATGGGTTTGATTGACAGGTCTATGAAGAAATCAAGACAGAACTGAGCCCATAGCAGCCGAACAGTCTGGTTTGGTTACACAGGAAGAAAGGACCTGGCTGCAGTCCTTCTCAGTCAGCAAGATTGGAAGCCTCAGACGGTTTTTTGAAATTGTATTTACATGTTCTATTCCTATTTGCCCGTTGTCGGGATGGCTATCCAGTAATTTCTAGAAGGAAAAAGAGATGAATATAGTCATTTCCTGTACTAGCAATGGGATGTTTATGTTTCTCTCATGGATTGCAACCAGAAAAGTGTGTGTGTGTTTCAATGTTGTCCTTGGTAATATTTTGTGTGTATGCTAGTCATAAAAAGGGACGTAGTTGTATAACTGACTTGGGATTTATAATAGGTACTATTAGGCTTATTAGTTGCTGTTCTTCCTGTACGCGCATG
>NW_023413399.1:0-16172 GCF_903995425.1 Onychomys torridus
AGGAGAGCAGGTAGAGCCCAGTTGGCTAGAGACGGCGGAGGGAAGAAGAAGGACTGCAGATCCACCTGCCTATGTTTCCAATTAAAGGAAACCAAAACTCGGGAGCTTTGAACCAGTCCCCTTCCCCAGTGTGCAAATGGTTTGAAAACCAGAGGTCAGAAGCCTTGAGTTCTAGTGTTCACAGCCTGGAACTGGCTCTGAGGCTCCCTCGGGGCAGCAGATGGGTCTGACATGGGGATCCAGGACACTATCTCAGGGGCGTCTGCTACAGGACATCTCCTCCTGGTACTTGTCATCCCCAACCACCCTGAAAACAGTAAGATGTATCATCCCCATCACAGAGGAGACAGGCCAGTCACTCAGCCAGCAGTGCTGACTCCTGGATCTGATCCAAAGAGTTTTCTTGCAATGTTGGCTTGAAAATACTGTGTAATGCAGGACAGATTCCCTTCTAGAAGGCATGTAACTGTAGGCCCAACACTGTTCCTTGTATGTGACCCCAGTAGGTTCTACACATCCAAATTCACAGTGCAACAAAGTAAAGGGAAAGATCTGTCTCAAGAAGAGGGGAGTATCCAAGAGTGTCCCCATCTGAGGCCAGATATAAAAATCAACACACCAGATCATTCTAACCCCTCTCTGAACAAAGCAGTCTTCCGTCACTTCCCTTCTGCTGACTTCCCATCATGACTTTGACATCTGCATTAGCTGCACCTTAAAAACATGACCTCCCTCTTGTACAGAGCTGAAGGCCATCTGAGAGATGGTCACAGGCCTGCACCCCAGACTCCATGTCTCCCAAGCCTGCTAACTGAGCCATGGAACATAGGAATGGTCACTCATGTAGTGAGGGACAACCTCTGTGTGGCTTCGGGGATATGGTGCAACCAGGAAGAGAAGAAGACATCTATATTGCACTTTCCCATCCCCAAGATGGCTGTAACTCTATCCTAGCATTAGCTAGGGTTTCATCATGTAGCCCATATTGGCCATGAACTTGTGGTAATCCTCCTGCTTCTGCAGTGCTGAATCACAGGTGTGTGACACCACACCTATCTTGCAGTTCAATTCCATTCAGACTTAAAAATCAGTGAGTCTAGAAAGCAAGACAGTGTGTAAAGAGGTACTTAGTAATCACCAGGAGCTCAGAATGTATTTGACTTCCAATATCATCTACATAGAACAATTTGACCAAAGTAAATGTGTCTTAAACAAAAAAGGATCTATTTTAACCCTAAGCTCAATTTATGCAACACACACACAAACATTTATACACATGCACACACGCACACCCACATATACATACATGCAAACACACAAATTCGGACACACCCATACACACACAAGTTCACACATCCACACTCCCATACTCATATGCACACTCACGCTCTCATACTCTCTCACACACACACTGACACATGCTCCCAAGTCTTCTCAGACCTTTCTCTGCTGGCTATACCATCCATGTACAAACTAACCACATTCCACTTGGCAAAGAAAGAAACTTGTCCACGTTAGATATCTGTGTTTTGTCTCCCTAACCAAAGCATAGCTGCTCTGCAATAGAAACTGCGTCTCAAAACCTCTGAGGGTCCTTAACAGGCCAGGTGACCAAATCCGTGAGTGCAGAGGAGATGCAGGCTGCCCTGCCTTACCTGCATAGGCGTTAGCCTGCTGCAGGAGGTCTGTGCAAGTATGCACATCTGCAAATGCACGGATGCCCAGGCAGTTGGTGGGATGCAACTGAGACTGCAGGAAGTCGCAGCAGTTCTGCCGAACATCCATGAGCTGCAGCAAGCTGGCTGCCGGAAGCAGCACCTGCAAGAGAAGGTAACACTCTGAGACTCCTGGTCCCACGGAAGGAGCTCATCCCCCAAAACCACTCTCCCCATTACGTTTCTGTGGCCTTATACCCAAGATTTTCTCAAGGCTCTTCGCTGCCCTCTCACTGACTAGTCCAAACTTCCCAAACTGCTTTGCAGCCTCATTTTCTGATACCCTGCCTTTAAAGTCACACCCACAGGTGGAGTATCAGTATCATTTCCTCCTGTAAAGTCTCCAGGTGATCTCCATCCCAGGACCTTAGTAAAATGTAGGTTTAAGTTCCGCAGGAAGGAGGGCTGACCCGATTCATTACTAAGAACTCAAGCCACCTTCTACCTGCCGGGCCAGGAACCACACCCAGTGGGACAAACTGTGTCACATGTGCAGCACATGTCTAACACTTGTACAGCACTCACAGAGGGTCTATATGCTTGGCTATATACACTGGCATAACCCAGAGAATCCTAATCCCTGCGTGTCCCATCTAAAGATTCCAATAGTGTGGGCTATTTGTGTGGTTTCTTCTGAAATGAAAACCTTCCATCCTGAAGGAAAGCTTGTTATGACACAGATGTCTGTGGGGAGGTAAAACAGCAGGGTGGTCTAAAGAGAGGAGAAACATCCTACCCTTCAGGGAGGCTCTTAAGCTAAGGAAGCAAACAACCCAACAGCTTCGGGAAGTCCCTGAAACTCATCAGCTCCACTGGGCTCTCCCTCCCCAGGTTTGTGCATGCATAAGGACTGGGGAGAGACACTCTCTGGAAAGCTGAGCTGCCTGGAGGAAGAGGAAACCAGCTCTTCAGACCAACTGACCTACATGCAAAGGACACTCTCCAACCTGTTGAGCTGACTAGATTCCGCAGTGTGCTCCAGATCTCTGTGTGAGCTGTCACCCTTGCTGGGGTGGGCTTTGGTGATGAAGCTGTCCTTGAGTCATTTCTGCTTCTATAAGTGACCCTTCACCCATATCCCAGTAAGTAGCCCCAATAAAACTCATTGATTTACCAAGTTAGACTGAGGTGGTGGCATCTGTACTTGGGCCCACAGTCGGTTCCCTATCTAGGGCAAACAGGTGTTTATTTGCATCTCCCCTGGAATAGTGTCACACAACAGTATGACCTGGGCATGGTGAGATGTTTAAGGCTCCCTCACATGCTTCTCTAGCTAGCCAAGTCTGAGGACCACTTCCTTCAGCGTACTGTCCTCACTCACAAAGGTACTTATTGTGTTGTCCACTGACTCATTCTCTACCTACCTGCTGAGCGTCTACGTGTCAGGCACTGATCAGGGCTCTAAGATTCAGTAGTAAGCAAAACGACCAGATCATGCTTTTACGGTGCTTATCAACTGACCGAGAGGGGAGCTGCATTTTCTTTTTAAAAGTCACAGGACACTTATTCTGCATCATGGAAAACAGAATAGTTCTTGCCTGGGTGTGAGCTGCAATGTTTTTCCCAAGAACCGGGGGAGACTGGATTGAGCAGGTCTGCTGGGCACTCACTACCAACCTCTGTCAAGCTTCCCACGGCTGCCCAAACCTGCCCTCTAGATCATAAAAACAAGATAAAAGTCATGTCCCCAGACTCTGCTGTCCCACTCACTCTGTGGAAGAGGCAGTAGCCAGGATAATCTACCAAAAAAAAAACTTAGAGGGAAAGCCACAGAGCATTGATTTAAGATCCTGTAACTTGCAGAGCCCAGCACTAGTTCATCACAGCAATTCCCTGATCCCAGGTCCTTCCTCCCAGCTCTCCCCCTAGCTCTCAGGGAGAGACTGAGCCAGACCAACTCCTGCTGTTGACTTGCCCAGGAAGACATGGCAACAGGCATGTCTGCAGCTGTGGCTACATACAGATACATACATACATATATATACACATACATACATATACATACACATATGTGTGTGTGTGTGTGTGTGTGTGTGTGTGTGTGTGTGTGTGTGTGTAAAATTTAAATGCTGGATACCGATCTCACAAAACATCTCTGCGCCCTCCATATATCCTCCCATCACCTCTATGTACTTAGGCCCAAAACAATGTCCCACTGATCATCCCCAGGCCTTGGCCTTTCACAAAGAGTAGCCAACTATCCTGCTCTGACTGGACTGAGGGTCGTCACAGGACTTCCAGTGCTGTGGAAGGACGGCCGTGCCTCCTTCAACATCCCTCCCCAAATGCACCAACGGCCCACCCAAGAACCCACTGTGTGTCGGGCGGAGCAGCATCTCCCCTCTACAGGGAGAGCTCTGTCTATCTACAGCTTCACCTTCTCCCTGGAAAGGCCGTTCCTCCAGCCCCAGCCCACCTCCCACCTGCTGTGTCCCCGAAAGGCTGGGCTAAATTAGCACAGTGTCCTTGGTGTTTTCTGGCCCACTGATTCATTCCTAAAGAAGAAAAAGATAAAAATCTCCTTCACCTCAGTTTAAAACACAGGTGAACCCAACTACACCCCAAATCTAACCGCTGGAGCTCATCCCCACCATGCAGCCTCTGCCCACTAAGCAACCATAAACTGGAAAACTCAATTAACCTGTGGGCCGCACAGCCTGGCCACAGATTCCAAGACCAGATTAGTTTGTGCCTGCCAGTGAGGTGGAGGTCCGTTAGCCATTCTTGCTGAATACACACTGGGAATGGAAGGTTCTACACCAAGCGGCCCCCACAGCACCCTTGGCCAATCATCCTGCATTGTCTGACCCTGCTAGTTTTAGAACAAGTCCTGGGGGACCCCTCAGTTCTAGGCAACCTGGAACGTGTATTCATGCTTGGACAGCGGTTACATCTTGCCAGTGAGTCTCAAGGTGAGATTTCTGTCTATCCCCAGACTGCATTCCCTGCCAAGCCCCCGCAAGACCATGCCAGAGACACAGGCTCCCCCTCCCCCTCCTCCTCTCCAGGAAGAAAGCATGGTTCACTGCTTAAGTTTCCAAGCTCATGACAACCAGCCCGAGAAAAATAATAAATTGTAAATTATTTCCTGAGCACGTACCTTAGCTTACATTCTTAGCACCTAACCCCTCTATGGGCAACTACCCACACAGCTGTCAACTTCCCTACTGTTCGCAAAACCCACTTAGTATACAAAAACTAATGAGACTCCACTGTTCTGGAGCCCACACCCACACCCTTCATCTTGCTCAGCCCACTCCCACCTGAGCACCTTGAGCTGGCTTCCCACAATGAACAGGGCTAGCGATTTCTCTAATGGCTCCTACACTCTTTGATTTCACACTCAAAGGCTCCTTTCTCCCCACCCCACTTCCTTCACTCAGGACAGGAAGGAAAGTGGAGGAGGTGGTCAGGATATTGAAGGAGAGGATGGGGAGACCAAGAGATTAGCAGTCTCCCATGCACTGTTGCTTGTTGCTCAGGAAACTGGGGCCACATCAGACAAGGTCTCTCTCTCCTCTCTCTCTCTCTCTCTCTCTCTCTCTCTCTCTCTCTCTCTCTCTCTCTCTCTCTCTCTCTCTCTCTCTCTCTCTCTCTCTCTCTCTCTCTCTCTCTCTCTCTGTGTGTGTGTGTGTGTGTGTGTGTGTGAGAGAGAGAGAGAGAGAGAGAGAGAGAGAGAGAGAGAGAGAGAGAAACATGTATGAGGTGACTGGCCCCATCTTCCACATCTGCAGGATTTGAACTTGAACATTTCCTCTTCTCTACTTCCCAAGCCCAGCTCCATTCTCTGCGTTGAAATGGACTGTGGGTAGAGCCATAGGATGGAACACTTGGCCACTGAGGGACAGAAGGCCAAGACCTGGAAAGAGTCAGTAGGAACTACCTATCAGCATGGAAGATTACCCTGGGTCAAGCTCCTGTTTGCCTTTCCCATCTGCTTCCTAAAAGACCATGGAATGACCCATGGAGAAGAGTTTACAGGTTCCCCTCAGGTTGCAAATAGCCAACCCTCCATTTTTCATGTGCTGGGTCTGTCTTGTTTTTTCTCTCCCTCTGATAATGTGAAAACACAGCAGAGGATATCCCGTCACAGGCTTTGTTTCCTTTTGCAAAAACAAGAGGAAATGCCCTGCCTCAGAAAGCACCTAGTCCTGGAACTGCATCTGGGGGTGTAGGGAAGGGCAGGGCCAGACACCAAGGAGGGCATGCCAGAACACCAGGTGAAGGACATCCAAAACACCAGGTGAAGGACAGCCAGAACACCAGGTGAAGGACAGCCAGAGCACCAGGTGGAGGACAGCCAGAACACCAGGTGAAGGACAGCCAGAGCACCAGGTGAAGGACAGCCAGAGCACCAGGTGAAGGACAGCCAGAGCACCAGGTGAAGGATAGCCAGAGCACCAGGTGAAGGACAGCCAGAACACCAGGTGGAGGACAGCCAGAGCACCAGGTGAAGGACAGCCAGAGCACCAGGTGGAGGGCAGCCAGAACACCAGGTGAAGGACAGCCAGAACACCAGGTGAAAGACAGTCAGAACACCAGGTGGAGGACAGCCAGAGCACCAGGTGAAGGACAGCCAGAGCACCAGGTGAAGGACAACCAGAGCACCAGGTGAAGGACAACCAGAGCACCAGGTGAAGGACAGTCAGAACACCAGGTGGAGGACAGCCAGAGCACCAGGTGAAGGACAGCCAGAGCACCAGGTGAAGGACAGCCAGAGCACCAGGTGAAGGACAGCCAGAACACCAGGTGAAGGACAGTCAGAACACCAGGTGGAGGACAGCCAGAGCACCAGGTGAAGGACAGCCAGAGCACCAGGTGAAGGACAACCAGAGCACCAGGTGAAGGACAGTCAGAACACCAGGTGAAGGACAGTCAGAACACCAGGTGGAGGACAGCCAGAGCACCAGGTGAAGGACAGCCAGAGCACCAGGTGAAGGGTGTCTCCACTTACTGGCCATGTGGCTGAGGACAATGGCCTGTGTTTCTCAGTCTCAACAGCACAGTGGTCATGGTCACAGTAGTGTCATACCAGCTTGTGAGAATAACTGGGTGACGTGCTTATAGCGGCTGACAGTTTTGATTATAATCAACCACTAGGAGCAGACACCAAGGCTCAGGTCACTCACTTCCACAAAGGTTAGTCAGAGGGAACTGGGTCAGGTCCCCACTCCACTTACTCCCATGTAACCCAGGTTTCTAAGTCCTTCTGTGCATTAGCTGCAAATGAGATCGCGTTAGTCTCCTATAGGTGCCAGCGAGGATGAAGTGGAGGACTGGCGTAGCCTGGCTTCTAATGGCATTAGTGTGAGACACAACTGTAACCACCTCCACTTGGGCCCCAATCCCTGACAGGAGGTCCCTCAGGAGACTCAGCCTGGGGGAGGGAGGGGCACAAAGACAGAAGAGGCAAGCCAGACCACCCCCTCTTCCTTCAAAGATTGGCCCAAACATTTCCTGAGTGTGGCTGCCCTGCTTATCCCCATCAGGCAGCAGTGACTACTTCCTCCTGGATGCCTCCACCCAGGCCCACCATCTGTCTCTGCCCACAGAGCAGCTGTTCCTTGGGGAAGCAGCCTGTCACAGCAACTTCTCTGTAGACAGTCTGCCAGTGCAGGGTAGTCGCTCAGAAGAGAGGTGCTGAATGACGGATCCAATGGAGGTATACAGCCCAGCACAGGGAGAAGGACTTAGTCAGTCCATGGCCCTGTGCCTTCTCGATGATGCTTTTCACCCCTGGCTACTAAAAAGACAGCCCAAAGGCCTTCTCAGAAGAATTGCTGGTGCCTGGTTTCTGTCCATGCTAAGCATTCTGGGCATATCCAGGAGGTATCCCAAACTATGCTTCTACTTGGGGGAATTGCCAGACAACTCTAGATCAGATAGGGTTAGCGCCCCCCCCACCCTTTATCATGGTTCCTACTCCCTACCCGGCTACCTGGCTACCTGTCCTCAGTCCCCATCAGCATCCAATGCCTTCTGTGTATTGTAATGGCATCATAGCTCCCTGTTTTAAGTAATAATCTGCACCATGTGCCAGGTCCCGCTCTGAAGTGGTCATGTCAACATGGTTATCCTCACACCAGCTCTATCAGATTAGATATTCTCATGCCCACACTGAGAAAAGGAGGCACACAGAGATGGCGTGACTTGGGTTGGAGCACAGTCAATTTGTGAACACCTATAGAGTGAGTACTCTTACCACCTCTGCTCTGGGGAGGGAACTGAACTTGGCAGCGGGGTGCGGGGAAGGGAGAGTGAGAAGGCTCAGGGGAGGTGGGACTGAATAGATTCCCCACCACCACCACCACCACCACACCACCACCACACCACCACACCACCACACCACCACCACCACACCACCACCACACCACCACACCACCACACCACCACATCACCACCACCTCCACCACCACCACCACCACCACCACCACCACACCACCACCACCACACCACCACACCACCACACCACCACCACCTCCACCACCACCACCACCACCACCACCACCACCACCACCACCACCTCCACCACCACCACCACCACCACCACCTCCACCACCACCACCACCACCACCACCACCACCACCACCACCACCATCACCACCACCACCACCACCATCACCACCACACCACCACCTCCACCACCACCACCACCACCACCACACCACCACCACACCACCACACCACCACCACCCCCCGCGGGCATCAGGCGCTCAGTCACACAGGGAAGGGGTGGGGAGCTGAAGTAAGGGCGTAGGAGCAGTGGCCATGCGGAAGGGGGGCCGGGCTGTCTCCCCACTAACCCCATAGATCTCTGTTTCCACTCATCCTCCCAACTGCACCCCACCTCTCCCTCCTGAACAAAGTCTCTTTCTGCTGCGCTCTGGCTGTGGTATCCCCTGTCATCTACCTTCACATAATGTACCTGTGAGCCAGAGAAATCAGCACTGGGTTAGACTAGAGTTGTAAAGATTATCTTTTTACTGCTTGATCCCTATTACTTTTATCTATAAATTAATACCTTAATAATAAATGATTATTTATTACTACCTCATTGCTATTATCATCTTATCCATACTTGGAAGTAAGGAACACAACAGAGTCTTTTCTAATTATCTGAATTATTCATTTTATCATGTATTAATTTATTTTGAGCCAGGCATGATGGCTCTTCCCTTTCATCCCAGCTCAGGAGGAGAGGCAGGCAGATGTCTATGAGTTCCAAGCCAGCCAAGACAGTGAGACACATATTCATACGGATGGGATTGTTGTAGTCACTGCAGTAACTGTGTAAGCCAGGACACCTTCCTGTGACATAGCAGGCTCTGCAAGGACAATCAGTGTGCCTCACTCTCTGCCTACCTGCACCCTGACCCCCCCAATAGTCCCCTTCAGCCTGCTACTCATTCTACAGCCTCAGCTTGAAGCTTAACTCTAAAAGAGACTCTTCCTTCGTCCAAACAGTGTCCCTTGGCAACCTCTCTCACTCCAAGGGACTGTGCACAGATGTGACTTGTGTGTTTGCTTGGTAGATATCTGTCCTCACCCCTATACTGAGGACACCATGGGACCAGGGCTGTCAGCTACAGTGCCCAACAAAGGGTGTGGCAGGTAATAGGAACACTGGGGCTGAATTAAAAGAACAAGCAATTACCAATTCAGCCTCTCAGACAGCTCCAGCCTGGAAATGTGGTGTTTTTAATAAGGAAAATGAGTACCTTGATCACTAAAGAGGTGTTAGCCTCAAGTAAATAAGGTGGCTTTGTGCAAAAAACAGAACAACCATCAAAAAGCAAAACTAAACAACAACAACAAAAAAAAAAAAAACCCTTCCAATCACATATATTCCATTACTCTTGTTAAATAGTAAGAGCAAAAAAAAAAAAAAAAAAAATGATTCTTATCTGTTTAGTCCCATGATCTGTGGGGGTCAAGAGTGCCTCCCCAATTATCTCCCCAACTGGCGCACAATATGGGAGTCCTCTCTTGGGTCCTCTTTTTCTGCACTGACTCCTCTTTCCCGGGATTCAGATGACTGAGGGCCAGGCAGGACTGAGAGAGAGGGGAAAGGCACACACAGGAGTCACAACCACACTGGCTGAGATGCCATCCCCATGCTAGGCCTTTACATGACCAAAGCAAGACAAGAAACATTAACAGCTTCACATTCCCTGAGATAAAAAGGCAACTGGAGAGAAGAAGAGTCACCAAGCTTCTGGTTCCTCCGTCATAAGCTAAACACAACATGAGCTAAAAACTCCTCGCTCCTGGGTTGGGCTCATGTAAAGGTGCTGTGTGACCCAGCGCTGAAAAGCGTAGCCACTTACGCCAGACAGAGACATGTAGGGCCAGGTGGCCCACTGGTTGGCCATGGGACCCAGCTAAAGTGGCTTGGTTTCCTCTTTGGTGAGCCCACAGGAGCGGTGAGGGTTAATGACAGGTGTGGAGTGTGTGGCACATGCGCCATGCTGGGATTACCTGCACGTTCTCTTCAGTCACCTCAATCTCTGCGGTGTAGATGTAATCAATCAGCTTGCTGAGAGTCTGCCCATCCACGTCCTTGATTTCAACCTTCTTGGCTTTACTCTCAGACATGTCACCTAGAGTTCACAACAGAACAGAAAGGACACAAATCTGGCACATGTGGCAAATTTGCTTCCTGTGTTGTCCTGGAAACCGCCAGAGAGATACAGCACAGACATCCAGGTCATGATGACCTTGGGTCTCAGATCACTCATAAACCGACTGGAGGCATTCTGTGTTCTGTTACCTGTTTCTGTAGACAAGGCCTCCAGCAACACTTACTGACAACTGCATCTGGAATCAGGTACGGCGAGCAAACTCTCCACCGGCCCGAAGGAGGGCAGGTCTGTGAGAGGACTATGCAGATGCAGACTACCATGACAACATGAAAACTAGTACTTGTTGGGTGTTAACTACAGCCAGACACTGAGTGAAGCACTTTAAATTCTTGCCTCTTCCAAGCTTCACGAAATGTGTGGTGTCTGCAATATTAGCCCCATCCTACAGAGAGAGCAAAACAAGACCCAGGAAGGCAGCTCGTTCATCTTGTACTCAAACATCCAAAGGGCCAAGGTGGGTTGAAGGGGAGTCTGACTTGAGAATCTTTAAACACCATGCTATCCTAAGTTCCAGAAACATGGAGAAGGAATAACAGACCATACTTGGGAGCTATAACAAGGCCTTCCAGGAGAGATACCATTTATCTGGAAAGGACAGGATGAAGAGACATTCCCGAGACAGCAAAGGTGGGAAGGAAGGGTGGATGTGGACTAAATGTAGAGGAGAAAAGATCCAAGAAATTACTGTATCTGGGAGACAGTGAAAGGCTGGAGTGGCTGGGCACAGGATACAGGGTGAAGAAGGAAGCTAGAGGGGTACACATGGCCATAGCTGGTACAGCCCTATACATCACACTAGAGAGGTACACATGGCCATAGCTGGTACAGCCCCATACGTCACACTAGAGAGGTACACATGGCTGTAGCTAGTACAGCCCTATACATCATGCTAAAGAGGTACACATGGCTGTAGCTGGCAGAACTCTATACATCATGCAAAGGAGCTTCATCCAAAGGGTAATAACACTGAGGAGTTCTAAACAGGGAATTACAGAAAACAGGTGGAATGTTTTCCCTGAGAATTTCATACATGAATACTGTATTTACATCAGTTCCACCCTTCCATCTCCCCCCTGAAATTCTCTTGTGCCCCACAAATCCCTCTAGAATTCATGGCCTCTTCTTCCACACAGATACATATATATAAATATAACCTACTGAGTTCAATTAGTGTTGCTCATATATCTATGTGTTTAGGGCTGACCATTCAGGAGTAGATAACCTCTAAGGGGACTCCTCTCTGGAAAAGACTGATTCTCTCTCTCTCTCTCTCTCTCTCTCTCTCTCTCTCTCTCTCTCTCTCATCAATCATTAACTACCTGTAGCTCTTCACCTAGGGGTAGAGTCTTGTGAGATGATATGTCAACTGGTGTGGTCATTGGAGGTCCTGTCCTGCTTAGATGACTATGTCGTTATGATTTCACGGGTAGACAGAAGACACAATCTCTCAGCAGACACGTCCTGGTCCCCTGACTCTTGCTTCTTCCTCCCTGGTGTTCCTTGAGCCATAGGAGTCGTAGTTGTATTGCAGATGAGTACTCTACGGTCAGTTGTTATCTGCATTTTGACCAGTTGTGGGGTTCTCTGATGGTGTCCAGATAGAAATTTCTGAATGAAATCCTGGGCGCAGGGGTGGGAGAGAACGGCACAGGAGGCAGGCTGGGAGACCCTGATAGTAACCCAAAAAAGAGTACATAGCCAGGAGGCAACATTGGCACCACACTCTCAGTCACAAGCCCAGACAATGCCAGTGTGGACCTTGAACCCGCCTCTTCAGCAAGGAGACAGAGAAGACTGAAATCGAGGGCAATCTGACCACAGGAAACAACACAGGAGGAAGCTGATGTGAGTATGCAAACAGCCTGGTGACCATTCTCTCTCAAATCCATGCCAGAGCCAAGAAAACTCAGGACAGTGCAATACACGGGCTACTGATGCCCCCCTCCAAGCTACAGGGACACACCACTAGTCCATAGAACCCCATCCTGCCACAGCTCCAGATCTGAATGACTCTAGAACAGGGGACAGATGGTGTTGGGGTCATCAAATCCTTGTCAGACCAGCTTGGCTAGGAACCCCACCATCTTTCCCTTGTCTGGGTACTGTGAAGGCCAATAACTAGAATGCACTGTGTCATAGTGGGGGGTTGGGGAACAGTAGTGAGGAGAAAACAGGGGAAGGTGGTGGACCCCTCCTGCCCCTAAGATGGGGGTCCTGATCCCCTGAATTTTTACTGAGTCACACAAACAGAACCAAGCACAGGCAAAGAAATCAGAAGTTTATGTTTCTTCTTCCAAATGGCTATTTAGAAGTTCACTAATTAGGGCCCCACTGCTAATTGTATCACAAAAGATGTTAGGATTAAGAACTTAGGCCTTCAGTTATTGGAACTCTCATCCAATAACTGATGGAAGTGGATGCAGAGATCCTCAGCCAGGCCTCAGGTGGAGCTCCAGGTGTCCAATTGGCAAGAAAGAGGAGGGACTGTAAGAGCGTGAATTGTTGAGACCAAGACTGGAAAAAGCACAGGGACAAATAGCCAAACGAATGGAAGCACATGAATTATGAACCAAAGGCTGAGGAGTCCCCAACTGGATCAGGCCCTCTGGATAAGTGAGACCATTGAATAGCTTGATCTGTTTGGGAGGCACCCAGGCTGTGGGACCCGGACCTGTCCTTAGTGCATGAGCTGGCTGTTTGGAACCTTGGGCTTACACAGGGACACTTTGCTCAGCCTGGGAGGAGGGGACTGGACCTGCCTGTACTGAATCCACCAGGTTTAATTGAATCCCCAGGGGAGTCTTGGCCCTGGAGGAGATGGGAATGGAGGGGAGGGGCTGGGGGGGAAGGTGGGTGTGGGGGCAGGAGGGGGGAGGACAGGGGAACCCATGGCTGATGTGTAAAATTAAAACACAAATATAATAATAATAATAAAAAATCCTAAGAGATGAACACTAATGGTTACACATGAGCCTGCATATTGGAAGATATTGCTTTTATATAAAATAAATTGTCACTGTTGAAATACAAATATGCAATTGAAAATAGTTAAAAATGGTGTGTCTAAATAATAGTTTTAGAAATAATGATTAAATATTGTTACAATGAAGTATTTAAAAATATAGCACTCTACCCACTACTTACCAGTATGTGACAATTTCAAATAAAAAAATTGAATTGGTTAATTTAAAAAAAAAAAAAAAAAAAAACTTAGGCCTTAGAAATAGGAATTTGAAAGAGCAGCTGGCTGCAAGGACTCAGAGGCACGCAGTCAGGTCTGGGCTGGCCGCCCTCCCTTTGTGGACTCTGTGTGTGGGAGTCAAGTCAGGGTTTTAGAACTTTAGATAAACAAATAGAAACTATTGAAATTGTATGAAAACCACTTTCTGTGTGTATTCATACACCCTTGGGTGCAGGAATCAAGAGGAATTCCATTTTCTGGGACAATAACAGATGTAGTGGATTCTTTCAAGTTTCCATGACCCACAGAAGGTAAGCAGACTTCTCTAGAGCTTCTTGGACTACAGATATCATCCTGTATGGTGCTCAAAATCAAACACACCAAGAATCCACATTGTCTCTGGCCGTGGTCACCTGCATATGGCCATTCAGCTTTGCTATAGCCTATCCTGAACACTTGTGCACACCATGCCCTGAACATGCCACCATTCTGCCCCACCAAGAACCTGCCTGAAACACATCGTTCAGCCTCGAGAATATGATATCCTAACCGACCACATTGTTTCCCCTGCACAGGTAAGTTGTGTTGCACCTACAGAAACACATCATTTAAATATGGAAAACAAAGAGTTTTAAGTGTTTTTCTACTGTCATTCCTCAGTGTATGTCAAAGCAGTCTGTCTCTGCATCATGTTGTGTTGGAATATTTGATTTTAAAAATTGCTGTCTGAAGCAAAGGAAACTATAGCAGAGGAAAATACAGAGTGAGAGAGAGATTTGCTAGCTATGCATGAGACACAGGGTTAATATTTGGAATATATAATATGAAGAACTAAAGGTCTGGGAAGATGGCTCAGTGAGTAAAACTTTTGCCACACAAGGCAGATGGCCTGAGTCTGGATCCACAAAGCCATCCACAACCCCAGAGCTTCCCTACATGAGACGGGAGGGGAGATGGGAAGTCTCCAGAAGCTGGAAAGCCAGCCTGGACTATTGAGGTGAAGGGGTTCCATCTCAAACAAGATAAAAGGGAGGAACCAACACTCAAAGGTTGTCCTCGCTTACACACATACACACACACACACACACACACACAAACACACTGTGAGTCAGTAAATAGGCTAATGAAATATTTATCTAAAGTAGAAACAGAAGTGGCCAATGTTTTTTAAACTGTTTGATATCGTTAACTATCAGGGAAATATGTATTAAAACTAGTTTGAGATTCCATCACAACACAGTCAGAATGGCTGTCACCAAGAGAACCAGTGACAAGAAATGCTTTTGAGGGTGTGTAAGGAGAAGTTTATTCACAGATGGCAGAAGTGTAAACTGGGGAAGCCATTTTGGTAATCAGTCCCTCCCCCGCAAAGAAAATTAGAAACAGAACTACCTGCTGACCCAATCATGTCAGTCTTGAACATACACCAAACACATCCATGTTGTGGAATACTACATTTGTTTATGCTGTGAAATATTTGTTTAATGATGCAAAGATGTGTTGTATTTTTTTTTTTTTTAAGCTGAGGATCAAACCCCGGATCTTGTGCTTGGTAGGCAAACGCTCTACCATTGAGCTAAATCCCCAACCCCAGTGTTGCATTCTTTTCTGTTGCATTTGTTTACTCTGTAAAGCTGTGTTACTGTACCTGTCTAAAACACCTGATTAGTCTAATAAAGAGCTGAATGGCCAATAGCTAGGCAGGAAAGAGAAAGAGGCTGGGCTGTCAGGCAGAGAATAAATAGTTGGAAAAGAAGAAAGAAGAGAAAGGAGCAAGAAAAGGAAGAGAGAGAAGAGCAGGGGCCAGCCACCCAACCAGCAACAGAGTAAGAAGGAAAGAAAGGTGTATAGAATAGAGTAAAAGCCCAGAGGCAAAAGACAAAGGGATAATTTGAGTTAAGAAAAGCTGGCTAGAAACAAGCCAAGCTAAGGCCAGGCATTCATAAGTAAGAATAAGTCTCTGTGT
Source organism: Onychomys torridus (assembly GCF_903995425.1). Lineage (NCBI taxonomy): Eukaryota > Metazoa > Chordata > Mammalia > Rodentia > Cricetidae > Onychomys > Onychomys torridus. Next base: position 15,505 of record NW_023413399.1, read on the forward strand.
ATTTATTTGGGAGCTGAGTGGTAGGCCCCCAAAGAGCAAAGAGTAAAAAAACAACTACATATCCTTGTTCACTGCTGCTCTATTCACACCGAACACATCCTTGTTCACTGCTGCTCTATTCACACCAAACACATCCATGTTCACTGCTGCTCTATTCACACCAAACACATCCATGTTCACTGCTGCTCTATTCACACCAAACACATCCATGTTCACTGCTGCCCTATTCACACCAAATACATCCATGTTCACTGTTGCCCTATTCACACCAAACACATCCATGTTCACTCTGCCCTATTCACACCAAACACATCCATGTTCACTCTGCCCTATTCACACCAACACATTCCATGTTCACTGCTGCCCTATTCACACCAAACACGTCCATGTTCACTGCTGCTCTATTCACAATAGAAAGAAAATGGAGTCAGGCCCGATGTCCACCAGCAAACAGACATGTGGAAATGAAGATGCAGTCCACACACACAATGGAATTTTATTCTAATATAAAACAAAATGAAGTTTACAAGAAAATATTATATTAAGCATGGCAACCCAGGTTCAGAAAGACAAATATTGTGTATTTTCTCCTAATATGTGGTTCTTAGCTTCCTAGTTTTTAATGTTTGTGTGTGTGTGTTTTCTGTGTATGTTGTATAGACAGTTGT
>NW_023413400.1:0-843 GCF_903995425.1 Onychomys torridus
ATTGAACTCAGGACCTCTGGAAGAGTTCTCAGTGCTCTTAAGCTCTGAGTAATCTCTCCAGCCAGAAATAAAATTCTAAAATTGGGAAACATATAAAAAGAGAAAAAAAAACTGTTGGTAATGCATTAAAAGAAATGAATATTAAAAATTATACTAATAATGTTTTAAAATGATAAAAAAAAATTAAAAGCATATGTAGATATACTGACATTGAAATGGAATAGGCACCTCCATGGTAGTGTGACTACCATTAATGGAAGAATTTATGACTTTGTCCCATGTAAAATGATAGACACTGAATGCTTTAAACTAACACATGGTGTTACAGAAAATGGCCTGTACCTCAAACCTCTCAGCTGATTTCACTGTATCAACTAGAATTGAACATAGGAGAGTTTGCTAATTGGAAACTGAATATTTAGTAGTTCAAGCTATCCTCCATAAACTTAACACCAGTCAATAGATTCTGTCTTCATCCACATGGAAGGAATTAATGCATGCAGGAAAATTACAATGAAAGTCACTCACCATGCCCCATCAGTCCTTTGTAATGGAGACCCTGTAGCTCAATGCACTCAACTGCAGTCTATGATCAAGCTATTGCCTAGTCTAATGCCCACTGTAGTGTACACAGTGACCCATACCCTGTTGCAGGGCCCCACCTCTGTCTGCAGGCCAGTTCCACTGTTCCTCCTCTTCTGGTCTGAAGGAAGAAGCCATTTTCCACACAGATTTCCTTTCTCTGTTGTGCAATGGACAATTCAATATATGTGGTTCAAACTGTTAATTTAAGAACTCAGTTATGGCGTAAACTTGTAAACCAAAAATTTAGCATGATGAGTC
>NW_023413401.1:0-4813 GCF_903995425.1 Onychomys torridus
CCTAGTACACAATTTCAGTTGAAATAATACAGAGCAATTTATCAAAAGTGAATAATTATAAATGACTGAGTACACAAAACATTTGGACATCTACAATCAATGATAGCCATGAGCACAGGTTCTATATAGTGGTTACAGCAGGGATTTTCACATTCCTCACAGATTTAACAGTACCATCAGGAAACTCACTGGGGAAATGTCTGATCAACTGTTATCTGATTTGAGTTAAAATTAAGTGATAAACTGGTCTTTATTATAGTCCAGTATTTATCTCATTATGGAATTAATTAGCAGAGTAATATCTTTATGTGTAAATCGTATTCATTTTTTTAAAAATGTGCCTTTTTCATTAACAAAAACAGACATGAAATGGAAACACAAATCCTGAAAACATAACAAGGGCATCAAGACACATGGATACATGTAAAAATGTTTGTGCTATAAAGGCAAAAGTTATGCAATGTTGAAAAGGTGAAGAATGCAAAAACGTCCCATTCATCTTTTCTTTAATATTAATTGAGATATATAATGCATTTTATTGAAATAGGCTTTCTAGTTTAGAGAAATATGTAAAAAATGTTAGAAGAGTAGAGAATAAAGATGGATTTCAATATTAAATGAAAGCAATCAATATAAAATTTTAAATTGCTCTATGATATCTGAAAATTGGATTCATGCTAAACAGACTTGAAGACTTGTATATAATTAGGAAAAACATGGACTAAGCTGTAAGATCCACTTTTCTTCCTCAATGTGCTCTGTTCCTGACATGATGAAGCACATTACTATGTGGTCTGAACAAAATAATATAGCACTTAGGGAGAAATATGCATCCTAGGAGACCTGCACTGGAAGACAAGATGGAGAAGACTTCCATGGCCACCATGAGTTTCCCCTTGGTGCTGTGGTAGACAGGGAGGAAGGTGACCCACACACTGAAGAACACCAACATGCTGAAAGTGATGAACTTGGCTTCATTGAATGTGTCAGGCAGGTTCCTGGAGAGGTAAGCCACAGTGTAGCTCCCAAGTGCCATGGAGCAGAGGTATGCCAGGACAGAATGGAAGGCAATAGTGGAGCCCTTGTTGCATATAATAATTATGTGACCATGTTCAGAGTAAGCATCTGAGTCAATATAGGGAGGAGAGGTGCTCAGCCAAATTCCACAGAGCACAAGTTGGATAAGGGTGCATACAGGAATAATAAGGTTAGTAGCTCTTGATATCATTATCCATCTTATCAGTCTCCCTGGCAATGTGATCTTGAAAGCCAGAACCACAGTAACAGTTTTGGCCAAGACTGAGGAGAGAGCCACAGTGAACAGAACTGCAAATGTGCTCTGCTGCAGGATACAGGTGGCTGTGTTGGGATGGCCAATGAAGAGCAATGGACAGAGAAAACAGAAGATCAGAGTGATGAGCAGGATGAAAGAGAGAGCCTGATTGTTGGCCTTGACAATGGGAGTGTGGTGATACTTCACAAAGACCCCAAGAACACCAGCTGTTAGTGCAGAGAAGCCCAAAGCCAAGTAAGTGAGTGCCATCCCCAAAGGGTCTTCATAGGCCAGAAAAGTTACTGCTTTCTGGAGCAGTGGTTCTCTGTGTTTGCATAATGACTTTCTGGACACTTCACACAATCCATATCTACTCAGGAATTAAAGTTATTGTGAGTCTCTACTCAGGTTCCAGTTTTATCTCAAGCCTCTTCCCAGCACCAGCTCTCTGGCATTTGCCCACGTTTCCTTTGTTGTTTCAGACTAAAGTAAATCTGTTCTCAATAGTAATAATTAACAAATACTCTCTAATCAATCATTTCAGTTCATTACTGCCCATCTTTTTGTTGAATATGAATTAACAAGTCTATCCTTCTCATTGCCATAAGTAAATATATTATCATTAAGTGATGATTAATATTTTAAATTTTTATTGTCATAAATTATTGAATTAAGTTATATAAACCTGATTTCATCATAGAATCACCTCCTTCTGAATTCCCTTGTGTGACTTTGTCATGTTGTTAACTAATTAAGTTAGTTAATTCTTTACATACCCTGACATTTCTTCCTTTTAGCTTTGTTCTCATACTCAGTATCAAAATTAATCTATTTCCATAGAATTATTGAATTTCCAGTGTGTTTATTCTCTGATAGTGCTTGTGAGAATGATGATTATTAGGTTCTTGAAAGATGGAAAAACTCCCTTTATGAAAATGTTTAATCATTCCCAGGGAGTATATCTATCTGTTAAATATCTAAACTCTTGTTTTAGTCTTAGTTGGTAATGGAATAATTTTTGATGCTTCATTTTTCTAATTTGTGAATTTCATCTTGAATTAAAAGATATAAGTATCAATGAACTTATTGCATATTTTCAGTAAAATAATCTCTTTCATACTTTAATTAAAAATATTTGATATTTTCTCAAAGTGGAATTTGCAATTTAATTGTTGTTGAAAATTCTAATTAAAAGCCTATTGACTTCATCATTTTGCTACTGTCACAGAACCTTTTATTCCATTATCAGTATTTTATTTATTTTTTCTAGATGGGCCTTCCTGCTGTGCTCACACTCTCAAGGCACTATGACTCTACTGTATTTTGTGTGTTTACATTCTATTGTTTCTAAACAGAGCAAGAATGCTTCATATACACAACCCCATGTATTCTTTATGCACAGGGTACATAAGTCATGATAAGTATTTTACAAATATGTAAGTATGTTTTCAATACAGATACACTTCATTTTATAGGATTTGAGGTAGAGGATTCACTGTTTTGAAATATTAGCATTGATCTGTTACTCTTAAGGAGGACCTGGTTTCAGTTGTAAGCACCCACATGGTGATCATGCTATCCATGCCTCCATCACCAGGATATCTGAATCCCTCTTCCAACTTTGATGTGCACTAAGCAAGTACATGGTACACTTACATGCATACAGGCAATACTCAAAGATAAAACAAAATGAATGAAAATCTAAAATAAAACATTTAAAAATGTCCACAGTTAAATCAAATTTGACCTTTCTGATAATCTCGGATAAGCATAGAACTAAGACTGAAATTATGCATATAAGGATCAAACCATTAAATGTGTGTTCACTATAAACTAAGTATGCTTTGAAATGCATGAAAGTCAGGAATTTACAGTGTGTGTGTGTGTGTGTGTGTGTGTGTGTGTGTGTGTGTGTGTGTGTGTGTGTGTGATGCCATGGTGAATCAGGCAGAACTCTATTCTGAGTAAAGCTGTTCTCTGAAAGTAACAATGGCTATAATGCATCAACAAATAAGCCAAGTATTAATTTGAATGGCTGGAGCACCATTTAAACTGGTGACAAAATGAACCAAAACACTTTTACTTCTAACTGAAAGAATCACAGGACTTATCACTACTGTTCTTCACAGAACTTGTTCATCTGCTTACACCTTTCAGAACACTGCAGAGAGGTGGGAAATACCCAGACACTGCACTTACCTGTCTCATTGGAAATCTCATTATCTGGACAAGGAGTGCAATCATAGCAGCAGACAGGCTTGCCCTCCTGGGGGATTTTCTGAATCCAGGAACACAGCTCTCACTGCACACAGAGCGAGGAGCTGAGAAATATACAAAAGAAAATACTCAGGAATTATAGTTTTAAAACGATAAAATATTTTTTTAAATATTGAATGAGATGGTAATTTTTATATATTTTTAGCAGATTCTTGTTTTGATGTACTACTTCTTTCTAATTTCAATATATTATACCATGAAGATCAATGTGTTTAAACAATGATGCAACTACAATAGAAATCTGAACAATTGGGAAAATATAACAAGAAGGGCAAAATCAGAAGTTTGGTCACTGAGTCTTGTCTAAATGGGCTGCTGTAATGGCATGTGGATACTAGTGTGTACTTCCTGACAGCTGCAGTGAGCAGCTTTTTTCCCCAATGGTCTGCTTAATTTACACTAGTCAACATGACAGGTTTAGAATATCACTATAAAATAGTCTTTGTGAATCTCTGTGAGCAATGACCCACATTAGGGTAATTGAAGCAAGAGACCTATTCCACAATCAGGTATCACTATTTCATTGGCTGTTGTTAAAGACTGAATTGAAAACAGAAAGATGTGAAGAGCAGTGTTCACATCTATCTTCTTCCTGACTGAAGATACAACAGGACTCACTTTCTCAGACTCTTGCCAACATGATTGCCTGAATCATTATGAACTGCTCATGACAAATGTAACCCTATAAAGTCATTGTTATTATGTTATGCTAACTTGGTTTTTTGATTGCTTGACAAATTGCTTTCTCTTTTTTTTTCAGAAAGACATGTGTGTAAACCATGCACATGTGCCTTCCATACTATTTTGCATTACCACGTGTCTGAAATCAAATGACCATGCATGATATTTTTAATCTGGCAGTCAAATTACTCATTTGTCAGGTCATTTCAGGACAAGAATGAAATCTTAATGAATAGACACTGTATTTATTACTGGAAATAAGTGCCACAGAAAAAAGTATAGAAAAATAAACAATCACATTACTCAGAATAATGCAATAAAACGTCCTCATATGACAGTCATTTTGTGCACACAGTTGGGCATTCTGTAAGAAACCAACTCTCATTACATTCACAAACAAATGTTTATTGACATAGAGATCAAAGCAATGAGATAAGATCCAGCCACCTCTGCAAATCCTGTAGCCCACTTAGCATATGGTCAGACAAGAAGAGTTCTTGGCCCTGTGGAGCTTGGGAGAAATTTCCAACTTTCATCTTTTGTCTGAGACCATCTGGAAAATTCCAGAGGTTGAAATATCAT
>NW_023413402.1:0-15909 GCF_903995425.1 Onychomys torridus
TGTGTTACTATGTCTGTCTAAAACACTTGATTGTCTAATAAAGAACCGAATGGCCAATAGCAAGGCAGGAGAAAGGATAGGGGGTGCTGGCAAGCAGAGAGAATATATAGAAAGTGATCTAGGAGTGAGAGAAGGAGGAGGACATCAGGGGCCAGACACTTAGCTATACAACCAGCAATGGAGTAAGAAAGAAAGGTACACAAAAATAGAGAAAGATAAAAGCCCAGAGGTGAAATACAGATGGGTTAATTTAAAGTTAAGGAAAGTTGGCAAGAAACAAGCCAAGCTAAGGCCAGACATTTATAATTAAGGATAAGCCTCCATGTGTGATTTATTTGGGAGCTGGGTGGCAGGTGCCCCTGTAGCATGACTCTTAAAGAGCCTTATTAATAAAAAAAACCTGGAGCCAGGTATTGGGGTGAATACTGGAAGATCAGAGAAGCTGAAAAAGCCACAGCTTCCTCACCTCACCAATTTCTCAGCTGATCCTGTTTCCTCAGACTGGAAGCTTCTGAGTCCTCATCCAAGTGGATCTCAGCTGAACTGCTGCTCAAAAGCCTAAAAGTTTAACCAGCTAAAAGCTTCTAGTTTCTGGTCTTCATGCCTTATATATCTTTCTGCCATCACTCCCTGGGATTAAAGGCATGAGTCACCATGCTTGGCTGTATCCTTGAACACACAGAGATCCAGGTAGATCTCTGCCTCTGAAATGCTAGGATTAAAGGTGTGAGTGCCACCATTTTCTAGCTTCTGTATCTAGTGGCTGTTCTGTTCTCTGACCCCAGATAAGTTTATTAGGGTACACAATATTTTGGGGAACACAATACCACCATACCCCCCAAAAGAGCAGAGAACAAACAACCACAGTTGACACCATCATGACTGTTTAAAACAAGAATAAGCTCCTGAAACAAGTCCCCACATTTACTAGCCAGTGGACTTTCTAATTGTTTTCCTGAGTAATTGATCCAGCAGACTGCAGTCATCATTGGTGAGTGCTTACACTGTAAGTCTGTGCAGACTTGAGATGGTGTCTGAAACATAACAAAGGGAAAACCATAACACATGGAAGTCAACATTTTGGGAGTACATAAGAATCTCCTCTTAAGCTCTCTCAGGCTTTAGGTAGAAACTTGCCACCATGTCTGGGTGCCAATTGTAAATGGAATTTTTCTTGTGTCTCACAGCTGCTTGGTCCCAAATAAACACTCAGAGGCTTAATATTAATTAAAACTCTTTGATCTATGGCTCAGGCTTCTTGCTAGCTATCTCTTTCATCTTAAATTAACCCATTTCTATTAATCTATATATTACCACATGGCCATGGCATTACCTGTCTGCTGACATGTTGCTCCTTGAGTGGCAGTCTGGTGTCTGCCCATAATTTTTGTCTATATTTAGCCATATGGCTTGGCACCTTTTCTCAGTTTGACATTCTCATCTTGCTTCCTCTCCATCTGGCTGGTGACTCCTGACTCCACCCACCCTCTTCCCAGAATTCTCCTAATCTGCTTGCCCCGTCTATACTTCCTGCCTGGCTACTGGCCAATCAGCATTTTATTAAACCAATTTAAGTGACAAATCTTTACAGTATACAAGAGCATTATCTCACAGCATGGGTAAGAATAGAAATCAGCTGGTAAGTGAAGGACTGTGACTCAGCTCTAGAAGTCAGGACAGATGCGAGGCTGTGTTGCTTCAGGTGGGGTGGAGGGGCGGCCAACAATAATAGTTTGCTGTCTAATGCCTCTGTGCTGGATGTGTGTCTCTGTTCAATTTCAGTTGTTCACTTCTTGTTTTATGTGGTCTGAATGGCTTCTTCCCCATACAATCAAAGCTTTCCTGAACTCCAAGGGTAAATGTCACTCACCAAAGCCTAAATTCACAAACTAGCACTGGTGTCATGGAGAACTTGATTTTGACAATGGCAGAGCAGATCCAGCCTTTTCATGAAGTTGGGGAGCCTGTAAAATATTAAGAGACTTCTGAGGGATGTAGCCTCTTTGTTTGATGACCAGTATGGGCGAGTAACTGCTAGGCACTTTATTCAACCTCACACAGGGCATCAGATCTATTTTGCTTGTTCAACTTGGCTGTTAATTTCATCTTTCAGCCAGAAGCAGAAGAGATTTGGGGAACTTCTGTCCCAGACTTAATTCTGACCAACTAGGAAAAATTGCTTGGCAAAGTGTTTATGACAGGGACCTCGGGGAGAGCAGGAGCGTCACCCTGGGCTTTGTGAGAGCCAAAAGCACAGGAGGCTGGGCCATTCAAGTTCTAAGCCAGTGACCATAATCATATGGATTCAGCACATGCTTGAGGTAGGAGGCATGCCTAGTGCTAGTACCCCAAACGCAGAACAATGCAACAGCCCTGCTCTTGGGAAGCTCCTATTTATAGTAAATAAATGAGTACAATTATTTCAAATCTTTAAAAAAACATTGTACAAACAGAGTTATGGAGTGGGGAAGGCTAGAGCCTTGATCAGATTGCTGAAGAAGTCTACTCTGGGGTAAACATATTTGAGCTGAAACCCAGTAATGACAGAACCAGCTATACACACAGCAACTATGGGAACCCAGCAGAATGCAATAGTCTACTGATTACATGGGATTAAAGATGCAAAGGAGGGTTATGGGTGCAAAAATGAGGAACTGAATTTGATCTCCAGAACCCATGTAAAAGCCAGAGCCGGGCGGTGGTGGTGCACACCTTTAATCCCAGCACTCAGGAGGCAGAGCCAGGTGGATCTCTGTGAGTTTGAGGCCAGCCTAGGCTACCAAGTGAGTTCCAGGAAAGGCGCAAAGCTACACAGAGAAAGCCTGTCTTGAAAAACAAAAACAAAACAAAACAAAAAAACCAACAAAACAAAATAAAGGCCAGGCATGCTTATATGCACCCGTGATTTTAGCACAGGAAAGCCAGAAGTTGGTGGGTGTCAGCCAGGGCATCAGCCTAGCCTAATAAATGAGCCCCAGGTCACAGTGAGAGACTCGGTCCCAGAAAAGTAAACAAGGTGGACAGCTCTTGAGAACAAAACCAAACCTGATGTTTGGATTCTTCATGGCATGTGCACATGTGTTGCCTGCACACACTTTTGAACACATACACACATACGCAGACACACACACACACACACACACACACACACACACACACACAAACACAATGAGAAATAGGCACAGAGAGCACATTCTTTTAAACTTGAATTTGGGAAGTCAACTTTGTGATAATTAAACAAATTGTTCATAAGCACTTATCCAGATTCAGCTTCACAAACACCCCTATCTATGTTTATTTGTTTGATTTTAAGGTCAGACTGAATAGAACAATGAGGCAGATGTTGTGTATGTTGATTTCAGCAAAATACTCAACAAGACACTTTATGTTATTCTTATGAACAATTTAGAAAAATAATAGTGACAGTCCTGGTTCTCCACTTACATGACTATGTCTGAAACCACAATCATGCAGAGAAGAGGATCCCAACTTGATCCCAGTTCCCAGAACCCCAAGCTAGAATCAAGTGTTGGGAATGATGGCCAGGTATGTCTTCACAGAGGGTAAGTAAGGCCAGTCTTCCCAAGAACTAAATAGGTCCTGAGGCTGCTTGGAATTAGGACACAGATGAGCAGAATGGAAGCAGCAGATGGTAAATGTTTGGAGGGCTGGTCTCATCTACTACGATAATCTAGGATTATGGGATTTCAGGAGAAAAGAGCTGAACAATTGTTTGGGTTTATGCATCATTTTCTCTCTGTGGTTTAATAATGATTTCTGTAATAAAGGCTGTGCAGACCACCAGGGCAACAAGCCCCAAAGACTTTACTTACTCCCCACTTGCCTTCTGTCCTTGTCTTTCCCCCTCCCACCCCTACTTTACTTGCTCTAGTTCACACACCCCTCTCTGTTTCCCACCTGAACTATGGGGGTGGCCTCTGACTTCTGCACTCCCCTTTACCATGTCTTCATGTATGGTAGTATCATATCACAGCTCTGCTAAAATCTCCTCTTTCCTCACAAAAGTACTCTACAGTTCTAGTGTTCATTCCAAGGCTACAATCCCAGTTCATGTATATCTACCCTACTCTCCAAGGGTCACACAAATGCTATACCCTCTGAGAAACTTCTGTTTCTGATCAAGAATAATGACTCTGAGGCCAAGAGTGTGGCTCAGTGGCAGAGCCTTACTAGCAAATGCAAGGCCTGGGTTTGATCTTCAGAACTATAAAACAAACAACAAAACAAGAATAATTCCTCTCACGTTTGTTCCCATGACACTCATTAAATGGTTTATTCATTATTTTCTTGTTTTATTTTTCCATGATCCATTATTCATTTAATAGTAGGGTCCACTATAAACCATCCTTATGGATGGGGAAAGCAGAGGGGAAGGGAGCCAAATAAGATGAACACTAGTTTATCATGTGGCATGTATTCCCATTTGTGTGTGTGTGTGTGTGTGTGTGTGTGTGTGTGTGTGTGTGTGTGTGTGTGTGTGGTGTGTGGTGGGTACATGGTCATGGGGCTATATGCAAATGTGCATGCATATATGTGGGTATGCATGTACATGTACGCATGTAGAGGTCAGAGGTTCACATCAGGGGTCTTCCTCCATCACATTCCACTTCAGTTTTTGAGGCAAGGTCTCTCTCAGAGCCTGGAGCTCATAAATTTGGCTAGGCTGGTTGGCCAATGAGCTTCAGAGATCTTCCTGTCTCCATGCCCTAACCCCAGCCCTGGAATGAGACATGTGTTGCCTCATCCAGCTTTTTTAACGGTATGTTAGTCAGGGTTCTCTAGAGTAACAGAACTTGTAGAATGAATCTCTCTATATATATAGAAAGGGGATTTATTAGAATGACTTACAGGCTGCAGTCCAGCTAATCCAACAATGGCTGGCTATCAATGCAAAGTCCAAGAATCCAATACTTGCTCAGTCCACAAGGCTGGATGTCTTAGCAGGTCTTCAGTATATACTGGAATCCCAGAGAAGTAGATTGTAATGCCAGTGAAGGAATGGACTTACTTGCAAGGCAAGGGCAAGCAGACAAAGAACAAAAGTTTCCTTCTTCCATGTCATTCTATAGGCTTCCTGCAGAAGGCATGGCCCAGATTTAAGGTGTGTCTTCCTGCCTCAGATCTGGATTGAAGGTGTGTGTCTTCCTTCCTCAAGATCCAGATTCCTAGCTCCAAAGATCTGGATTAAAGACTGCATCTTCCTAACTCAAAAATCCAGATTAGAAGTGGCTCTTCCTGCTTCAAATTAAACAAAAACAAAACAAAACAAATCCCTTGTAGGTATGCCTTCCTTTTTTGGGTTTTAGTTCCAGATGTAGTAAAGTTGGCAACGAAGAATAGGCATTGCGAGTGGGTTCTGGGACCCCAACTGAGGGCCTCATGCTTGTGAGACAGGCACTTTACCAACTGAGCCACCTCCCCACTTTGGCCATTTGTGTTTTATAGCCATGTCTCCACCTTCATCCTACCTATGAAGTCTTTGGCTCTGCCATCTGGATTTTAAAGAACAGGACACCGTGGCTAATAGATGTTGACTACCCCATGCAAAAGCCTGGGACCAGATTCACACCCTGCCAGGCTGACTGGAGTTCACATCTGCAGTCACTTTGCTGAGCTGTCTCTGACTACTGCAGGAACACAGAAAACCTTGTTTTCTAAGAGCTTGTAGGTTGTTGTTTCTGGTTGCTGACTGGTCCGAGTGACCACCCACTTTTGACTGGGACTGTCTTTACCATTTCCGTGGGCATGTCATCTGTTGGGTTATAAGCTCTTTGAGGGCAGGGCTGGCACAGTACCAGGCCCAGAATTCATCTCACTACATTTAGAGATTGAGTTAATAAATTATCAGATTCATCAGACCAACTATGCTGCAAGTTTTCTCGGGTAATAAGATTTAATTATATTCAGCTTGGGGCCCTGCACAATGGGGACATTGACAAGCTGGAGCACATTCATCAACAAAGCGGAGGGGGCTGTTTTGAATGCTATTTATAAAACACTGCCTTTTCTTAGCGTTTATTTGGAACATATTAAAATAACCTGTGAATGTGTTAGAAGGTCTTTCTGTTCCTCACTTTATAAATGATTATTTCAATTTTAAAACAAAGCTGTTTTCCCTTTCTACATGCAGCAGGGCGTCTGTCCTGATAATCATATAGTATCTGCAAGGAGAAAGCACAGTAGAGCTGATTTTAAAAATGGCACTAAGAAATAAAAGTTTCCAAAGTCAAGAGGACAGTGGGTGTAAGGACTGAGGCCACATGCTACTGTGTGCCCTGGGACTGCTCATGGTTAGTGTGTATTGAGAGCTCACTGCGTGCCTGGTGCTGGTTTAAGAGCTTGGCACACAGAAGGCCGATTCTGTCATTACCACATTTTATAGTTAAGAGACTCACAGCCGATGAGTGGCTCACTGCAGGTCTTCTGAGGCATTTTCCACATCCCATCATTGATCGGCCTGACTTCCCCATGAACTGGCTCTTCTTGAAGGCAAAGCTCAAGGCTGGCTGTAGCTCTTTATTTGGGAACCTGGCAGTACCCTGGCATGATCCTGGCACAGAAGCAGGATCCTGAGCACTCAGGTGGCATGAAGCCTCTTCATCTCCATTGGGAACACATAGACCTTGCTCTCCAAGGAAAGTCAAACCAGGTTTTTAAAGGGGCTAACCCTGGGGAGACTCTAAATTAAGCAGAGCATTTCCCCCGTGGGATAAAATAAGCTTGAGTTAAGATTGTTGAGACCAGAGCCAAGACGTGGAGCTAGATAGGTTAGGGATGTTCTTGTTCATGGGGCCAGAACTCTAGAGGTCTGGGAACTGAGTTTACAGGAAGAGGCATGGCCTCTGTTCTCCCTCTTTGCTATGAACTCACCTCCTATTCAGTCCAAGATTCTGTTCAGCACCATTGGGTTTATTTATTTGGACAGGGTCCCACTATGCAGCTCTAGCTCACTATGTAGACCAGGCTGACCTCAAACTTGCAGTGATCTGCTTGTCTCTGCCTCCAAAGAACTGGCATTAAGTGCACCCACCACCATGCCCAGCATTTTTTTTTTTTTTGAGATAGGATCTCACTAAGTAGCCTAGGCTGGTTTTGACCTCTCTGTCCTCATGTTTAAGCTCCCTGAGTACTAGGATTAAAAACACAAGCCGGGTTGGGGATTTAGTTCAGTGGTAGAGTGCTTCCCTAGCAAGTGCAAGGCCCTGGGTTCAATCCTCAGCTCAAAAAACAAACAAACAAAAACAAAAACAACAAAAAAAACCCCAAAAAACAAGCCATCACACCTGGTACGTTTTTGGCTGTTTAGGGGGAATTTGCCTATGTCCGCTTTGATTTGACAATTTTAACACCCCCTCCCTCCCCAGAGGGTGACCTCAGTCTCCCTATTTTAAGTTGTCTTCTTCATCCTCTTACTTCCAGTTATGAACTATGTTACTGTACTCTTTTGACAGACAGGAAGGAACAACCCCAGGTGTGGCATTAGTCTAGCATCCTCTCTTCCCCTCCCCTATCAGCCCCGCTCTGGAAGCTGTTCCTCTGGGACATCTGATTGCAGGTGGTACTTACTGTGGGTATCCTTAGGCTGTGGCACGGCCACTCTGGTACCTCCAGGTGGGCCTATGATGGGCTGGTACCCTGACAACTGTCTTGCTCTTTGGTCCTCTCCTTAGTGTTAGAACAAAACAACCTCTGAGATGACTCCTTTCTTTCCCTTGCCACATGCCGGAGGTGTTTAAGCAGGTGGTGGTCTTCCATCTTGCAATCCTTCATCTTTTGGCCCTGGGATCTTGGTGACTTGGCCACAATTTCCTTCCGTACACCAACACTTCCTGTTCACAATGCCTGATGCACTTAAAAATCACTTCTCCAGAGACCACACTCACATGTGCCTCATCTCTAATTCATCATCTGTTTTCTCTCTCTTCTGCCTCCCTCCCTTTCCTCTTGCCCAAGCCTGTCTTCCTCTTTCAACAGGCCATTTCTCCAAATGTGCCAGCTTGGCTGGAGTCCTCTTCCCGCCTATACAAGCCGAACCTCCCTTCTCTCTGTTATTTACCTCTTTATCTGGGAGCACATCCCATTTATTATTACATTTCATTTAGGCAGACCTCAGGCCCCTGTGTGTGATTGCCTGGCTTTCAGCTGGTTGGCTCCCTCTTTTCTGCCCCCAATTGCAAGCAGACGTTAGTAATCAACACAGGGCTTCTCTGATAATCAAATTAGACAAGTAGGACTCAGCTTTTATTTTCTTCTTAATCACTGGGCGTGATAGTAATAATGTCAGCTCGAATAATCTGGCAGCACAAACCTCTCTGTGTTATTTATTTATTTTTTCCAGATCTACTTCAGTGTTGTCTCATAGCCAGAGAATGCAAACTCTGCCCTCACCCAGAATGGGTTTAGAGTCTTGATTATGATCCGTATCGCTGCTTCGGTGTTGCCGGTCAAGTTCATAATTGGTAGGTAGTGTCTGAAGTAGGGGATTTTTTCCCCCTGTCTTTAACCCTAGCTGGTAATAAGCCTGTGCCTTGAAGCTAGAGTCTGGATAGCCCTTGACATTTTCTCCTCCTTCAGGAGAAAGACTGCAGCCTCTGCTCCACCCTTCACCAGTGATTCCGTTAGAGGAGACCAGAGTGAAAAGAGAGGCCAGCTGTCACCACCTTCGATTCCTCAGGTGGCCTTGACCAAGTCAACTTTTCTCAGTTGTAAAATAAAGGCTCTGAACTCCAGCTCTCTCCACTGCAGTGTGGAGAGAGAGAGATGAGACATTTCTGGGATCCTTGAAGTCACTTAACATAAGGATGCTACACAGATGGTGCGGTTGTACACAGGAGTATGGTTATAGACACGTAGGGAAATGAAACCCACGAAGCCTTGAAGAGGGAATGGGACCCCTCCGACCTTTCTGTGGTAGGCAGAGAGCTCTGGCTTGCTGGTGTGAAAGGAAAGCTACATGGGGAGGGAATGGAAGGCCCCAGGAGAGAGCATCTCCACTGAAGTGGCTGAAAAAGGAACATGAGTGCAGAAACCAAGACAGGAGCTGTGTGTGCTCGGGCTCTCCACTAGACTGATAGATTCCTGCTGGTGTCGCAGAGTGAAAAATCACCCCAGGACTATTGGTACATGCACAGGGTTGGGAGGGTGAGGATAGGCTTGCAGTATTGTGGCTTGCTTTTGATCAGACAAGTGGATCTAAATATCATTTGCTTTGTTCTGGACTAGAAGGATGCTGGCCCAGTATTTGGGAGGCTGGGACAAGAGAAGCATGAAGTTCTAGGCTAGCCTGAGCCCTTTAATGAGATACATTTTAGAAAAGAAAGAAAAACCTGAGAAATAAGAAAGTGACATTGCTTCACAAAGCTGTTGCAGGTTAAAGGAGAAAAAAGAAACATAATTTTAAAAGGACAGTGGTCTTTAAACCAGCTTCCAGGAAAAGGAATGCCCTTATGTATTGTGTTTGCCAATTTCCGTAGCATGGGTGCTATGGCTACAAACAATTTCAAGCTACTCAGACTTTAATCACTGGTCAGATTGCAGAATATTACCAATCAGCTCTTGTGAGCCAGGTGAAACAAGCCCCAGTATCATGAATGTCCTTTAGCAAGCACTCTGTGCGTCTCAGGACTCACCAGTACCCATGGATGTCATTTAGCTTCTCTGTGCGTCTCAGGACTCACCAGTACCCCATGGATGTCATTTAGCAAGCACTCTGTGTATCTCAGGACTCACCAGTACCCATGGATGTCATTTAGCAAGAACTCTGTGTATCTCAGGATTCACCAATACCTTCCATTTCATCTTCAATGACCCTGCACTATTGGAGTCATAACCAATCCCAATTTTACAGAAAAACTGAGAATCTGAGATGTGGAAGGGTCTGTACAGATGTGAAGTGGCCATACATGACGGGGTGGAGCCAAGAATTCATCCTGGGTTGCTCTAAATGATATGTTACTTTATTTCATTTTGTGCTGGGATGAAAACTGGAGGCCTCATGCATGCTAGAAAAATGCTCTACCATGGAGACACATCTCAGCCCTGATCTAATGTTCGAATTCATGCTCATTCTTGTTTATCAAACCAGGGGAGCACGGCAAAGATGAGCCAGTGAGGCTCGCACTGACACACACTGATAGTCCTGGAGCAAAGCATTCCTTTATCTAAGGGCAGCTGTGTTAAATCTTTACCATGTGAGTCTCTTAGGGGCTTCTTGGGATTTTTATAACCATAGAGATCACAGGACAGGGCAGGACCACTGTCTTTCTTCTGGTCAGGCAAAGTTTGAATGGCAGGAAGGCCTTGGCTTTTTTCTATGGCCTTCACAAATTTTGTGTCAAGCAAGGGAGGACAAGTGTAAAAGTCTTCCTAGAATATCATTTGCAATCAGTCCTTGGAGATGAGGCAAGCCAGCATTTGGCCCAAATTCCAGAATAATGTGCCAACTCCTCACTCCAAAACCAGAATATTCTCTCTGAGATGACACCCATTTTAAAAACTCTTGTCCTGGCTCAATTAAGTTTATTTGCCACATGTATTTCTCTTTTTTGGTCTAGCTCTACATGCCCTGCCTTTGGATCCAGCCAGCCATCAGCATGCTCTTCTCCTATGGAGTTATGATCCCTGCCCTTCTATGGCCTTGTGAAACTTCTGGGTCTCTATGTGCTTAACATTGGAAACCTTTCTTGGTGCTACACCACTTTTCTACCACTGAGACAAAAAGCCTGAGGTAAATAACTTAAGAGAATAAAGATATTTTAGCTCATGGTTTTAGACTGTGACAGCTAATTTTTGTTATAAACTTGATAGTATTAAAAAAAAAAACACTAAGGGCATTCATGAGAAACCACTTTTTGGGTATGTCTATGTGGGCTTTTCCAGGGAAAATTTACTAAGGAGGAATAAACTGTCCTGAATGTGGGTGGCTCCATCCTATGGGCTGGGGTCCCTAATTGAATAACAAAAATAATAAAGGAGAAAACAAGCTGAGGATCATCAGTCTCTTTTCTCTGATTCTTGGTTCACTGATTTGTCACTCCTCCATCTCTTCCTCCACTTCCCTCAAACTACAGCATGTTCCTGCCTCCATGGAGCCACCATTGTTGTGTCTTCTCTACTGTAGTGGACTGTGTCCTCTGGCACGTCTTCATGTCTTCCTGCTGTAATGGACTGTATCCTCTGCCATGTCTTCATGTCTTCCTGCTGTAGTGGACTGTGTCCTCTGCCACATCTTCATGTCTTCCTGCTGTAGTGGACTGTGTCCTCTGCCACATCTTCATGTCTTCCTGCTGTAGTGGACTGTGTCCTCTGTCACGTCTTCATGTCTTCCCTGCTGTAGTGGACTGCATCCTCTCAAACTGTGAACAGGAACAAGCCTCTCCTCTGTTAAGCAGCTTCTTGTCAGGTATTTGGACATTGCAAAAAAAGAAGTAATTAACACAAAGAGGATTCAGTCCCCAGCCAGCAGGATCCATTGCCCTCAGTCTGTGATGTGGTAGAACACCATGGTGTGGAATGTGGTAGAAGGAAAGCTGCTTACATCATGGGGCAGAGTAGGAGAGGGACGGAGGGTGGGGATGGAATGGCAGGAAGGAGACAGACAGAGAGAGAGATTGGGTGGGAAGAGGAAGGTTGTGATGAACAAATATGCCTTTCAAAAGCATGTTCTAGTGGTGTACTTCTTCTAAACAGACCTTACCTCCAAAGAGCCCATTTGGCTGAGTTCATACATGGTAAATCCACAGATGAAGCTAGCCCTCTTGTGACCAAAGCTGAACATTTGGGGATATTTTATATTCAAACCCTAACATTCTGCCCCTGGTTCTCAGAAATTCAAATCCATCCCAAATTAAAAGAGAAATGAATTTAATCCAAGAGCTTCCCACCTCTCAGCATTTCCAGCCTTCCTCAGGAGTCCAAGTCCAACGTCTCCTTTGACAGTCAAGGTAAAGTGCTAACTGCAAACCTATGTACCATGAAAAACAGAAGTCACATAGTCCCCAACAGCCTAAAGCAAAAGCCATTCTAAAAGGATGGATAGTAATATGAAATATAAGAGTTGGACCAAGGCAGTACACACTAGGGAGAAAATGAAAATATAATTCTGTATCCAGGGCATATGGAGGCATGACCTAAGGCCAGAAGCACTTGGGTAGGCTTACCTTATGACCTTGTTAGTTGCTGCACACATGGCTGCTTTATTGGGCTGGTAGTACTTCTACTTCTGAATTACCTCAGTGCATGTTCTACATTTTTTGGTATCTCTAATTTCCTGGGCAACTACTACAATTTCGTCTTCATTGTCCCAGCTTCATACTTTATGCTTTCATAGGCTGGTTATACAGACCCCTGACTTTACCATCAACCACTTAGCTTTCTAGGCTTCCTGTTGAAATCTAGGTGGAAGCCTCCACAAACCTGTGGCTCTGCATCCTGAGTGCTTACAAAGCCAGCATAGAAGAAAACATACCCAGGTCTACCACTACCCAGAGTCTTGGTACCCTTGGACCACAGCTGGATTCTGAACACCTGGGTGGCTAAACATAGTGAAATAAAATTTGAAAAATCAAGTTCATAGGTGGTTTATATGCACTCTATACTCAAAGCAATGACTTTCAAAGAATTTTTTTTTTTGGTTATTTGAGACAGGGTTTCTCTGTGTAGCTTTGGAACCTGTCCTGGAATTCACTTGGTAGCCCAGGCTGGCCTTGATCTCACAAAGATCTGCCTGGCTCTGCCTCCTGAAGTGCTGGCATTAAAAGGTGTGCACCACGACCACCAGGCCAAAGAATGCTTTTAGATGCTTAGCACTTTAATGTGTGGAGTCTGGTCAATTGCAGAGGTTCCCTTGAGACATCTTTCCTAACTTCATGAACGGCCTCCTCCTCCCTTCTTCTTTTTCCAAAACATTTTAAATTTAACGTTTGACAATTTCATACACATATTCAATGTCTAGTGCCCCCTTATTCCCAGCTAGCCCCCTGCCTCCT
The DNA here is from genome assembly GCF_903995425.1 of Onychomys torridus. NCBI lineage: Eukaryota > Metazoa > Chordata > Mammalia > Rodentia > Cricetidae > Onychomys > Onychomys torridus. The sequence continues at coordinate 13,008 of NW_023413402.1, forward strand.
TTCACATTTGTGCAGCTGCTGTGTGTTCATGATTGCAATGCTCATGTCCCATCTCGAGGACAGAGTTTTGTAGCATTTTCCAACTCTTACATTTCCTCTGCCTTTCCCCGTGATGTCCCTTGGGTCTTAGAGGGGTTGATATAGATGTCATTTCAGGGCTTGAGCACTCAACTGTCACTTATTCTCAACACTTTTGACTAGTTATGAGTCTCTCTATCAATTTCACCCACTGAAATAATGAACAAACACATAAACAAGTCAACAAATAGGCTTCTGTGGCAAAGGCTGAGAGCAATATTGCTAAGAATATAGACATAAATATTTAGAAGTCAGTCTATCCACATTTCTATTTAGCATAGCATCAATAGTAAAGTGCCCCACCCCAAGGCTTGTAACCTCTCCTTTAAAATGTTTTTGTCCAGGTTCTAGTACTACTTCTTGTGATAGTAGGACTCAATTCCAATGTGGGAATGGTTGTTCCCACATGATCATGTGACTGTTACATCAATGGGCTCCACACATCTTGCCTGGGAGGTTGGTATTATAGTATGCAGGGTCCATAACTGGGTAAGACTGCTGATGTTTTTTCTCCCCCAGAAACTTATATAAACATATTCCAGTACTACAAACACTGGCCAGCATGGAGGAAGCATCTAGCCCAGTTCCAGCTTGGTTTATCTATATCCTTTGTGTTCAAAGTATGTTGGTGTCTTCGGCAATAGGATCTTACCATCTACTCTGATGACTGGCTGAACTTGCCTTCTTTGTAATGGCATAATCTCCTTAGCAATCCACATCTTTGATCTTAGACTAGATGTACTTCTCTTCTGGGGTAAATTGCAAATGTTTTTAACTGTTTCTCCCACACCCCTTTTTCTGGTCCAGGATTCCATCCAGGATGCCACATGACATTTGTGGTTGTATCTCCTTGTGGTTTTATTTTTATTATTGCTGTTTTAATTTATTTGTTTGTTTGTCTGTCTGTCTGTTTGTTTTGCTTTTCAAGACAAGTTTTTCCTAGGTAGTCCATGCTGGCCTGGAGTTTGTGACTCTCTTGCCTCATCCTCCCATGTCCTGGGATTACAGACATGCACCCAACCACACTTGACTCCTTTGGTAGTTTCTTGGACATTCTCGGTTTCAGGTATTTCTGACAGTTGTAGGGGACACAGGGTCAGATATGCCCCCAGGAGAGTCTTTAACTGGAGTTTTAGGTTTAAGGGTGAATGGAGTTTATACGACATTCCTCTCATTAGTAGACTGGGGTTACAGGCTTGGCAGACAAATGTGCTGGAATGAGGTTTCTCTTCCCTCACATCTTACAGAGGGGGTGCACTGTCAGCATGATCTGTCATTGTCCATGTCCTCAGTTTCTCCACTGTAAACCACCTTTTGTCTTCCTTCCGTCCTGTACTGTTTGGAAGAATGGCTCCATGCTTGGCCTGTGCTTAAAGAGTGTGTGTGTGTGCGTGCGTGTGTGTGGCGTGCGTGTGTGTGTGTGCGTGTGTGCGTGTGTGCGCGTGTGCGTGTGTGTGTGTGTGTGCGCGTGTGTGTATGTGTGTGTGTGCGCGTGTGTGTGTGTGTGTGCGCGCGCGCGCGCGTGTGTGTGTGTGTGTGTGTGTGTGTGTGTGTGCGCGCGCGCGCGGGCGGGGGAGGTTGCTCCCTATTTTCCCGACTTTTTTCCAGGGAAGCAAAGGAGCATGGTGGTGACGCCAACAGCGTCCAGAGTGCAGGGGAGGGTGGTGACAGTGCCCGTGGCAGCTCTGCTGTTCCCTGCTGCACACAGTGGCATGTGACCCAGTGGGAACAGCAGCCCAAGCAAGTCCCACCCGGCAGCTCCTGCTCCAATTACGATGCCAGCTTTGCTTTTCTTTGGATCCTGGTGATTTCTGAACCAATCCTCTTGTCAATCCAGTGATTTGTAGACACTGGATGTCCCTTTTCCTGAAAGCCTTTCCAATCAGAATCCATTTCTCTCGTTTGGAGTTGAGAACCCAGTCCATCTTGCTGACTCAACTTTTCCTTACATTTGTTTTCTTTCATGTCTATTCTTTAAAAATTAAATTCATTTTTAACTCATATGTTAAAATATGAAAATTGGAGCTGGAGAGATGGTTCATTAAGAGTGCATGTTCTTCTTGCACAGGACCAAATTCAGTTCCTAGCACCCACACCAGGCAGCTCAGGACCACCTCTGTCTCCATCTCCAGGTGAGCCAATGCTCTCTTCTGGACACCAGGGCACCAGCATTCACATGCACAAACCCACACACATAATCACATAAAGTAAAATAAGTCTTTTTAAAAAGTAACACATCAGTTTATATTGATGAAAATTGAGGTGGGGGTGGTTCTGTGGGGGTGAAGTATTTACTGTGTAATTATGGGGATCTGAATTTGGATCGAAGCATTCATGGGAAAGTCAAGCATCTATAACTTCAACACTGCAGTAAGACACAGGCGGACCCCACAGGCTTGCTGGCCAGCCACTTTAGCCAAACCAGAGAGCTCCAGGCTCATAAGAGACTGTCTCAAAAAATAAGATGAAGAGTGATAAAGAAAGATGCCCACATCAACCTCTGGCCAATACAAATGCATGAACTAGCACACCTACACACACAGAGAAATCACCCACCGCCCACAAACTAAATAAACAAAATGGAAATCGTGCATTTCATGTAATCGCATATCAAAATATGAGATGCTTTGATACACAGACATATGTACACACAATACGTTGTTTAAACTAGGTTCAACATTTGTGTTCACAGACACTTACCTCTCTGTGATAGAAACCTTCTAAATTCTTTCTTCTAGAGTTCGACATATACAATTCCTAGCACTACCCTTGGTTCTGACAGCTCTTCTCTACCTGAGTTGTGGAGACAGCTATCTGCATCAAG
>NW_023413403.1:0-24210 GCF_903995425.1 Onychomys torridus
AGAGATTTACAATTGGAGCACTGCTTATTTTATTAAATAATTTTAAATAACACTGTTCAGGAAAATGATTTCAGTGAATTACTTTAGAATGTTAGGATTAAACTAACAAAGGTGTTGAAAGTGTTGTCAGTAGAAAAAAGCTGCACCATAGAAGGTGGAATGGATGCATTCATAAACACCAAGCATGATACAAGAGACATTTCAAAGATAACATCCCCCAAACTGTCACTCATCTCTACTGCTCACATCATCAAAATGTGAAAACCATAATGGTCAGGTGACACTGACTGAACTGATCCTGGACTGAGTGGATTTGGTGTGTGGGGAAAGCCTCAGGTAGATGGGTGTGTCCTTCTGTTTTAAAACACTGCTGAATGGGCCTAGGATGAAGTCAGTTGACCTCCCAACTATGAGGCCCCAGTTTCTTCTCTAGCACTGGGGAAAAAAGAAAATTAAAATGCATAAAAGCAACCAGCAGATTCTTTTGCAGATATAAAAATGCTTTCTTTTTTCTTTAGCAGTTGTCTCTAACTGACAGCAATATGGTAAGAGCTGGTGAGATGGCTCATTGGTTTGGTAAATGCACTTGCCAGCAGGTTTGAGGACCTAAGCTCCATCAGTGGAACTCAGTGTGGGAAGAACTGACTCCTGAAATTTGTCCTTTGACCTCCACATGCACACTCTTGGACATGTGCACTCACACTCATGCATGTGTGCACACACATACACTAAAAATAAGAACAGATGACAGACAGTAACTTATGTACTTTATCCATCATCCCTTTAAAAACTTAAAAAGTTGAGCCAGGCATGGAGGCACAGGCCTCTCATCCCAGTACTTGACAGGTAGAGGCAGGAAGAGCTCTGTCAGTTCGAAGTCACCACAGTCTACATAGTAAGTTCCAGGACAGACAGCTACATAGAGAGAGACTCTGTCTCAAAAATCCAAACTAAATCCAAACCAAAGTGAAGAACACTTAAAAATAAACCTATTGGGTTGGGGTTTTAGCTGAGTGGTAGAGTGCTCGCCTAGCAAGCGCAAAGCCCTGGGTTCGATCCTCAGCACAAAATAAATAAATAAATAGATAGATAGGTAGATAGATAGATAGATAAACAAAATGAAATGAAAATAAATAACCCTATTATTGAATACAGCTATTTTACAAGAACTGTCTCCTTAGAGTCAGTGAGATTCCATTCATGGTCTGTGGAGAAGGGTCTAGGTCAGTGGTCCAGTGCTTACATGCCTGGCACACATGGTCCCAGGCTGGATTTCTACCTTTTCAAGAAATAAACAAATGAAAACCCAACAACATCCAGCTACAACTATGACTGTATCCGTGTAGACGTTACAGACGTTATGTGTGTTTAACAAAGAAGAATTAGTTGGAGAGACTGCTCAGCAGTTAAGAGTACTGTCTGATCTTCCAGAGGTCAAAGTTCAATTCCCAGCAACCACAGTGTAGCTCACAACCACCTATAATGTGTTCTAATGTCCCCTTCTGGCATGAAGATGTACATGCAGTCAGAGCACTCATTTAAAAAAAAAACATAAACTAAGTGAAATGAGATATTTTCAGAAAGCTGTGTGGGTTTCTGGGGTCTTGCCTCTATATGTAGCATGAAGTATCAAAATGGAAACTCTGGATAGGAAACAAAGAAATAGGCAGCTGAATGGTATTTACCTTATCAGGAAAAGTTAGAGTTTTGGCCACATGGTCTGGCACAGCTACTTCAACAATCCAGAGGCTGGGATCAGGTGAGATGACTGGCATGAAAAATCCACCCTCTTCCCTGACAGAATACCTCTAAATCAATCTAAATAAATCAAAAAACACCATAGGTTCCATGACACACCCTGTGCTGTTTCTGGGGATCTGAACAGACATATACTCCCTCAGTAGGTAACAATGGTTGATCTTGTCAGGAACCTTGCCCTTCAGGCACTGGACAAAGCCTTGTATCCACTTTTGGGGGCCATGTTGAGGGGGATGCCAGAGAGCTCACTGTTGATGGAGAGGGCACACTGCAGCTGCAGGAAGTCTAGTCCTCCATGGTCATCCGCATCTTGGCTCCCAAGATCCAGTGCTGTGATTACAGAAAGATCAGAAACAAACCTGCTCTCTGAATTTTCTTGCATTCTAGTGAGTCATCAAACCTACATGCATGAAGTGCAGAATGCACAAGTTAATGGGAAACACTGACCTTTTTAATAACATCATTGAGGAAATTGATCTCTGTCAGTTTCATTGTCAGGTCTTCTTCATTGTTTCCAGACTTCAAATCAGTCACGACAGAGTGTCTGATACACAAGGGAGGCAACAAAAGTCGGGTGAGAATCAAATTAGAGGGCTTTCCTTCTTCTGGGTTCATCAGAAGTAAAGGGACATCTTCAGTGGAGATGAGCTTAAACAAACTCAGAGCAACTAAGGGCTTCACGTTCTCCTATAGGAAGTAGGAAGGAAGGGAAGGTGATGAGAGGTTGGTTTCTTAGGGGTTGGTAAAGTTATCTGTTGTGTCATGTGTTGGCTCCACACTGTCCTTGGAAGAAGCAGGTACACTGTAGTATGAATTTTAGCCTTTGCTGCCGCAGGGGAGTCAGCCTCTGTTGAACTGACACACTGTAGCTTTGCAAAGGGATTTTTATGGTACACAATTCACATCTTTAGCAAGTCAATTTCTGCATACAAAAGCCTCCTATCTGAAGCTCCCCAAAGAGAGAAATGCCATAGCAATTCCTAGCCATAGGACATCACAGTTTGCTGAATCCTCCCATAACCAAGCTTTGCACAGACTTTGCATCTTTAGGAAACTCTCAGATAAGATTAACATACTTCAAACAGAAGGTATTAGACACAAAAGGTAGCACTCACAAAAGGCAGATCAAAGCCAGGTGCTAACACTCTGGAATCAAACCAGCTGCAGAACTCTGCAAGAACTCTAGATACAGTTATCCTTCTCTGTTTTTGCTTTTCTTGAAGACAGGGTCGCATGCAGCCTCAAACTTGCTATATGGTAGAGACTTGCCTAGGGCTAGCTGGCCAGCGAACCATAGGGTTCTTTGAGCAGAAGACAGATCCCTGGGCCCACACACTCTGGGCATTGTCAAGTAACCACATTCAAGCAGCACAATGGGGCACAGACAGCTAGCTAAGTGTACAGGATGGCTCTAATAAGGCCTGCAGGGCGGGGCAAAGCTCAGAAACCAGGAGAGTATGAAGTGTCAGTATAATAGAGAGCTAATGGAAGATCCAACTGACATAGGTCTAGTTTTCTTTTGAAATGAAGGCTTTTGCTATGTAGCTCCCACTAGCCTCAAATTTATTATCCTCCTGCCTTGGCCTGAGTGCTGGGATTATGGGCCTGTGCCATCACAATTGACATCATCTGCATTCTAACAGTATCCTGGGACTGCTGTGAGAGAAAGTATTTTAAGTATAGGGTGGATGTGAAATACTGGGAGGGGTGAATACTGAGAACAACTGGGGGTCACCCAGGTTAGACATCTGTTCTAGTGAATATCAACCACACACATGACAATGTCCATCTCATTTCTCTCTTACCTCCATCTCTACTCTTTTTGTTTTCGACTTTACACACTAAGCCTCTTTGAATCCCCTTCTCTCCATGTCCCCACACCCATCCTCAGGTCCCCACCCCCAGTTCAGGACATCATCATTCTCAGTCTGAAACGAGGAATCTTACTCAAATGCTGTCCTGGTCAAACACTTTAAGAGTCTGACCCTCCTTGCAAGACTCTCGTAATGTAAGTCCCCTGCTTCACTTCTATTAGCCCAGCCTGTCCCTCCAACAGCGTTTTGAAAAAGGATTGGACTGTGGTGAGCCCAGACTTATTAATACCTGTGCTCCCGTGATCCCCTCTGTGTGTCCTTGCATTTGCTGCAACCATGGCTGATTTGACTACTCTCCACTAGACCAAGCAGCAAATGCTGCATTCATGCGGAATCTTTAGTGCTCAACACTGACCTCAGGACTCTTTCCTGCTCCTTAAAAATGAACGAATCTGCCTTAAAAACAAACAAACTGAAAACTCATAAGGAAGGTCTAATTATGCTTTAATTAAATAAGCTGTGAAGCCCAGGGCCCAGAATAGCAGCTTGGACCTCACCTGCCACCTAGCTGCTGTGAACCCACTTTCTAGCTGACAACCTTGGGTCAGCACACACTGTCTCCTCGAGCCAGGGAAAGTTCCTGAGAGGAGTCAGCGCGGGGCTTCGGGAGGTGGCACCTTGGCTCAGGATGCGGGTTCAGACACTGCTCGGCCCATCTCACTTTCTCCGCTGCAGTTCAGGGACCCCATAAGATCTGAAATCCCATCCTGAAGCTTCTTCTCTCTTTGCTCTCTTCCCAACTGTCCCTCATGTGGAACCCTCTGGGACCCGGGACCCCAGTCTCCGCCACCGGCCATGTCTTACATTTTCTTATCTACATCCCTCTCCAGGAACTGCTCCTTCACGATGGTGCCAGCTGCAGGGCGCCCTTCTCCAGGATGGAACCTGTAGTGTCAGTGGGTTTTGTGATGGATAAAGTTCATTCAATGAAAAGTAAGTGCAGACTGTTGTAGCAGAGCCTTGATGAGTCTAAGAGCCTTGTAGACAGCACAGAGGACCTACTACCTGATCTATATCAGAAAAGGTTCAGCAGTTCAGTAACTATTTGAGATAGATGAGAGAGAGAGAGAGAGAGAGAGAGAGAGAGAGAGAGAGAGAGAGAGCGGCTGGTGGTGTTTTGTAGTGTGTTGTGCTTTTCTGTGCAACACTGTGTGTATGTGTGAACTTCTGTGTGTGTTTATGTGAATACTGTCTATTGCATGTGCAGTAGTGTTCTTTTGTGTGTGTATGTGTCCATGTGTGGATGAATACACAGGTACAAATGTGTGTTAGTATGTGTGGATTTTTACCTCTCATGTTGTGTTTCTGCATATTTGTATGTTAACTTATTCATCTTTAATGGTGAAGGAATCAACTTCGTTGAAAAAGTACTGGGCCCCTCACTTGTCATCCATCAAATATTTTAACGCTGCTGCCCATCTTCCTCATGTCCACGCAGCTCACAGGAACAAATGGACACAAAACTACTGTAACCCAATGATTCAAAATGAGGCAACCTGTGGTAAAGGGAGCTAATTCTGAAGGATGTTCCTCAACTTGCTGGCAACTGGGAAACAGTAAACAAGACCAGTGGGCTAGTCCAACACCATCAAGTAGTCCTTTGCTGGGGAATTTTTTTATACTGCACCATCTAAAGAACTTCCTAAACAGAGTTAGTTAAGGGGCCAGGACCACAGAGGGCCTCCTGTCTGTGCATTAGGTTACAGGATAGGCCCTTCAATGACTGAACTGGATATCTCTCATGCCCTCTGTGTTCTTCTCTCATTCAACAGGTTTACCTTCTTTTCATTAGTATCCCTGGTGGTTGCTAGTTATTTTAGCTATATCTGTGAAGCTAAACATGGACTGCATTACAGTGTGCTTGTACGTATGCAGACTTGTACTTGTGTGTGTTCATGAATTTATGTGTGTGTGCATGTGAGAGAGCAACCCTCCACTTAGAACACAATCTTTTAATGAACAGGACCAAGAGCACTTGGATGAAAGACCGAAGAATCTGCTGAATCAGAAGGAGCTGATCACCCAGCAAGAGAACTTGGTAGACAAGCTCCAACATCACTTCAATGTCTCTGAGATGAGGTAGGAGCCCAATTCGGAGTAACGGTTAGAACCATGTAAGTCACCTGTCCCTGGATCTCTGTCCTTTTTGAATTCCCACCACCTGAAAAGCTCCCAGACACGGCAAGGGAAAGAACTTCTCAGGATATTGTACTGTCCTGGTCAACAAGAACTTCTACAGAAAACAGTCTGTTTGATTTTTAGAGGTTCTCTTATTGTGTACCCTTTATTCCTTCCTGAGCTCTCTGGAATCTTTTCTGTGTCCCCTGTGTCTCTTCACAAATCTCCCTATGGCAGTCCTCAACCTAGCAGGAGGATGATTGGTTGTGTGTGTTTCCAGTTTATTTTCCTTCCAGAATATCACCTATAGAGAGAAGTTTCCACTTTTAAGCAGATCTGCATGCCATACACTCTTGAAGATTACAGGTTCCCTGCATTATGCATCTGGTTTTGTGAAAAGATATTTCTATTTTAAAAAAAAGATTTAGGAGTTGAGGTGGTGAATAGAGGTTGGTTTCTGTTCTTTGGCAATAATCAGATCCTTCAATGCTTTTATTTTTTATCCTCCCCTGGAGAGTCTACATTCAATTTCCATGGTTTCTCATATTCACCTGTTACTAATCAAGGTCATCTATTTCTGCCCAGAAGTGTTACTAAGTCTTTACTACATTGCTATTTTTCCTCTCAAAATAATGTATATAGACACCTGGAGAAATGTGCTATATTTTCTTGCCCAGCACAATGTACATTTCAGCTCATCTCCTAGCAGATTTTAAAGGCTGAGAAAAAAATCAAGTTCCAGGTACACTCTGAACCTTCTTCCTTGGGAAATAGAAGAGATGATCGCAGCTGAAAGGTCAAGATGGATTGCCCAGCTGAGTAGAGCTGGTTCAGGCTCTATATCTGACATAGCAGTTCCCCACAGGGTTGTTCGCTAACTGCCTTCCTACTCTAGTTATGAAAATCTCCAGTCTGAGTTTGAACAGACCACAGCTCAGGATGAGAGCCTCCTGCAAACCAAACTGCTGCAGCATGAGAACTAAGTCTCACAGGCAAGTGAACCATGATTGCATCCCATACCTAGCAAACATGGTATTGGTTGGGGATGGGGCACTTGACTTTGGCTTCCAGGGTGAAGAGGTATTGTTTTTTTTCTGCCCTGTGGCCTAGTCAAGATGTTTCTGTGCCTGATTGCCTTTCCTTCTCATGTAGCAGATCTTCAGAGAACTGAGGAGGCCAAAGAAGCCACAGATGCCTTGAACCCATGACATTCTATACTCTCAGATCAAGACTTCCTCCTCAGAAGACCCTCCTTTAGAGCTGTGAACTCATCGGTGAGGAAAATACTAGCTGTCTTCCAGGTGATCCAGCCCCAATCAGATCTCTTGGTATGCTGACTTAGTCCTCCTAAAGAAGAGAAAGCTTAAAAAAAGAGCTTGAGACACAGAAAATCTGATCAGCCTACAGAATGGGCATAGGTCTTCACCAACCCCACATCTGACACAGGGCTGATATCCAGAATATACAAAGAACTCAAGAAATTAGATATCAAAATGCCCAACAGTCCAATTAAGAAATGGGCTATAGAACTAAACAGAAAATTCTAATCAGAGGAAGTTCAAATGGCTGAGAGACATTTAAGGAATTGCTCAACATCTCTAATTATCTGTGTAATGCAAATCTAAACGACTCTGAGATACCACCTTACACCTGTCAGATTGGCTAAGATCAAAAACACAGAAGACAGCTGATGCTGGAGAGCATATGGAGCAAGGAGAACACTCCTCCACTGCTGGTGGGAATGCAAGCTTGCACAGCCACTTTGGAAATCAATATGGTGCTTCCTTATAAAATTGGGAATCCATCTCACCCAAGACCCAGCTATAGCACTCTTGGCGATACAGCCAAAGAATGCTCATTCATACCACAAGGGTATTTGCTCAGCTATGTTCGTATCAGCTTTGTTTGTAATAGCGAGAAACTGGAAACATCCTAGATGCCCTTCAAATGAAGAATGGATGAAGAAAATATGTTACATATTCACCATGGAGTACTACTCAGCAGAGAAAAACAATGACATCATAAGGTTTGCAAGCAAATAGATGGATCTATAAAAAATCATCCTCAGTGAGGTAACCCAGACTCAGAAGGACAAACATGGTATATACTCACTCACAGGAGGATACTGGATATAAAACAAAGATGACTAGACTGCTACACAACTCAATGGAGGCTACCTAGAAAATGGGACTCTAGGAAAGACCCAGGGATCACCCAATGACAGAGATATGGATGAGATCTACATGAACAACCTGGATGATAGTGGGAGTAATGAAAGGCAAGATTTGAAGGAAAGAAAGCTTAGGGGAGCAGGAGATCCCAGCTGGATCAAGAACAGAGAGGGAGAATGAGGAATAACAGACCATGATAAATGAAGACAACATGAGAGCAGGAATAGGCAGAGTGCTCCAGAGGTCCCTAGAAATCCACAATGATAAATCCTCTGTAGACTGCTGGCAGTGGTTGAGGGAGGGCCTGATCTTACCTAGTCTGGTGATCATATGTCTAAACACCCTAGCAGTCTTCTTGGAACTCTCATCCAATTACTGATGGAAGTGGATGCAGAGATCCTCAGCCAGGCCCCAGGTGGATCGCCAGGTGGCCAACTGTTGAGAAGGAGGAGGGATTGCAAGAGCATGAATTGTTGAATCCAAGGTTGTAAAAAGCACAGGGACATATAGCCAAAGGAATGGAAGCACATGAATTATGAACCAAAGGCTGTGGAGCCCCCAGCTGGGTCAGGCCCTCTGGATAAGTGAGAGAATTCAATAGCTTGATCTGTTTGGGAGGCTCCCAGGCTGTGGGACCTGGATCTGTCCTTGGTGCTTGAGCTGGCTGTTTGGAACCTTGGGCTTACACAGGGACACATGCTCAGCCTGGAAGGTGGGTACAGGACCTGCCTGTAGTTAATCCACCAGGTTTAAATGAGTCCCCAGGTGTGTCTTGGTCCTGGAGGACATGGGAATGGAGGGGAAGGTAGGGGGGGAATGTGAGGTGGGGGGCGGGAGGAGGGAGGACAAGGGAACCCATGGCTGATATATAAAATTAAATAATAATATTAATAAATTTATTTTTAATGTGAGTTGGAATTTTGCCTGAATATATGTGTGTGTGTGTGTGTGTGTGTGTGTGTGTGTGTGTGTGTGTGTGTGTGTGAAGGTGCAGTGTGAAGGTGCCACATATCCTGGAATTGGAGTCAAAGTCAGTATTGAGCTCCAATGTGGGAGCTGGGGATTGAATCTGGGACCACTGGAAAAAAGCCGCCAGTTATTTAACCACTGAACCATCTCTCTAGCCACTGGCTTATTTCTAATGTTATTCCCGTCTGATGATAAACAGCTCAGACTTTTCTTTATTATATTCCAATCATGCCTAATGTGTGTGCTGAATGAGTCAGCCTGGTCTGTTTGGCATGGGACAGCCTGTATTGTCTCATGGGACATGGAACATGGTTGTTTAATATTTATTTTTATTTATTTATATATTTGGGTGTGTGGAAGGTCTGTTTTTGTGGATTCTCTATACGTGATGCTGTTCCAGGGCAGAAGACTCTGTCTAGAATTGGAGCACACATGCTAGGATCTAAACAAGGGATTTCTGGAAGCACAGCAAATGTTTTTATCTACTCTGGTAGCCAGGAGTATGGTTCTTGTAGCCCTGGGCTTCTGAAATCAACTATAATCCTGTTGGAAAGAGAGGCTGAGGAGCCTAGGCCTTGAACTTCCAAATAAGGGTGATTCTAGAGTCTGTCAACACCTGGTTCTCTGGCTGTTATGACTGAGAATTATTGACCTCTCACTACAGCAGTGGTTCTCAACCTTCCTAATGCTGCAACCCTTTAATACAGTTCCTCCTATCCTAGTGACCCACTCAACAATAAAATTATGTTTGTTGCTACTTCATAAGTGTAATTTTGCTACTGGTATAAATAGTATGTAAAAATCTGTTTTCCTGTTGTAGGGAACTCCTCTAAAGGAACATTTCACTCCAATGGAGTCACAACCCACAAGTTGAGAACTACTGCACTGGACTTTGGCTTTTTGGTCTGGGTGATTGACACAGGAAATGACATCTGGTCAGAGGAATCTAGGGGAACTTCCTTGCCCAGTAGAGAGGCTGAAGGCCAACTATGAGTTATTGCTCTCCTGAATTTGAGCTGTTATATGAGATAAGACACATAATTGGTTCAGGAAACCAGGAAATTTGATATAAAATGGCTCATTTGTAAGCTTTTATGCTGACTGCTGCTGAAATGGCATTTTGTATCTGTTATATTAAATAAAATATTTATATAGACATTCTGTCTATTTTTCTCTTTACTGTTCTTATTAAATTATTTTATGATAATAATGATTAAGATTATGATTGTGGACTGGGGTTTTTTTAAGACAGGATTTCTCTGTGTAGCCCTGGCTGTCAGAGATCCCCTGCCTCTACCTCCCCAGTGCTAGGTTTGAAGGCATGTGCCACTTCATGCAGTTTCTGAAAACATTGTCAACTGGCAAATGATTATCCTATAAAAGACTAGATTAATACCAAAATAAAAGGGGCCATGGTATGTATTGGACCATAACCTGCTTGTACTTTGATAAGGGCATAGTGAGTAAAAAAAATGGTGTTAGCTGGTGACTCAACACTAAACACTGACCCCTTCCATCACCTCAGGAGCAATTCAGATGGCTTGCTGTTTCTAAGGGAATATGATCTGATTTAAATGTCACATACACATATAGACATGTACACTCCCATTGGGCCTAACATTAGTGAGAAAGCAAAAGGTCATGAGATGAGGCATATGGAGTCTGTCTTGTCTTTGACTTCAGGAGTGGTCTTTGGTCTCAGTGTACCTCAAACATATTTCATTCTGATAGGTCTAGGGGCATATTCTGACCTTTGTCAAATCCAGAATAAGACAGGTCCTCAGACTCCAGTGGCTGAGACTGCTTCCGTCATTCAGCCCCATTGTCTCTTTGCTCATGATAGGGCTCCCTATTTATACCCAGGCACAGGGGTACCCAGAGTTGAAACATTGTCCAGCCTCCTCAGATCTGGCTGGAGGGATGTAAACAGAAGTGTCAAGTGACTTTGGGGAACTCCACTTAAAGGGCAAGGCCTCCTCCCTGTTTCTGTAGCAGGAAGGCCTAGCACTCAAGTGGCTTCCTTAGGTCATAATGAATTAGGAGGCTCCTACCTCAATGATGGTAGACAGTACAGGTCAGCCACTATATGAGTCCCTAAATGGCCACAGGAATTTATGTTTTAGTTTTGGTTGTTGGCTTGGAGAGGGAACCCATGGCCTTGTGCCTGCTTGGCAAGGACTCTACCACTCATCCACCTGACCCCTGACCTCCCTCCCACCATGGACTTTTTTGTCAGAAAAGAAAATCTTAGGTATTTGTGGTGCATCAACTAGACATTTGGTTCTGTTGTGACCTGATGTTTTGTGCCTACCTGCTTTCAACTGCTGTCCCTGGAAGGGACAACTCAACTACTTTCAGGGCAAAAGACTCAAATGCTTTCTAATTCATTTTAATATGTTATTTAGGTGTGTGTCTGTGTGTGCATCTGCATACATATGTGAACACACACATGCCACAGATCCAGTGGGAATCAGAGGACAACAAGTAAGTGTTGGTTCTCTCCTTACTCTGAGGTCATCAGGGTTGGCAGCATGCAAATTTACCACATGGGCCATCTCACTAGACCCATCCAGTACTTACATCACAACCTCAGCTCCAAGATGACTTGATTTCTTCACTATCCGGTATTGAATTAAAAGTACAATTGGCAAGACCTTCAAAAGGCACCAGTTTAGAAAGGTCCTGCAGTGCAGGGTAAGAACAAATACTTCCTCCTTCATTGCTCCATTGCCCTGTATGTTCTCAGAGGCTGCCATTCTCTTAGTTGCTTGATATATCCATTCCTGCTGACTTCCAAATATAACCTTAGGAGGTAAAAAGATGCAGCTCCTGGAGCACTGTGTGATCTAATAGACATACTAATGACATTACTGTCCATCTGTCTATCAAATCAACAAGTGTTATCTATTCATCTAAAGAACTCAGTCTTAATGATCAGCATGATTCTACACTGGAATCACATGGATATTATGACTCACATTAAACTACTCAAGACTTCAGTCAAATTCCAATCACTCATTTCCTTAGTTTTCCCCTTCCTGGCAAAAACTGTAGATTGGGCAGACAGTTAGGACAGGTGCTGTAGGAACACCAGTTCTACCAGACCACAAAGAACAGCTCCTTCAGTGTAATACAAAGAGCCCCAGAAGGAAAAGTGAGGGCCCATGTTTAATTACTTATCCAACCAAAAATAAAATAAAGGCTAGAGTGTTGGTACTTAGTTGTGAATTCAGACTGGGTTTTCAGTAAAGATGAGAGTATGGGTCACCACAGCTGCAAGCATTTATTGTGTACCATGTACCAAGCATGCACAGGCCTTCAGATGTATGATTCACTAAACCTCTCTAATGAGATGGTGTGTTATGTAACAAATTTGTTAATGACATCATTATACATCTATGAGGAAAAAAATCTCTTATTAAATTCATCTAAAGCTCAAGGATATTTAGACTACAACCCACAGCTCCAGAGCAGCTAAGAAACAAGGAGGACCCTAAGAGGGATGTACAGACCACCTTGGGAAGGGGAAACAGAGGAGATCCCCATGAGTCAACTGGTGATGGAAGGGGCCATTAGGGGAGGGAATGGGGATGAGATCATGAGGGGAGGGGATGGTCGATCTGTGGAAGGGACAGAGTGGGAGAACAATGAACGAGATATCTTCATAGAGGGAGACAAGACGTGGTAAGGGAGAAATCTGGTGCTAGGGAAATTCCCAAGAATCCATAAAAAGACCCCAGATTAGGCTACTAGCAACAGTGGTGAGGGGGCCTGAACTAACCTAGTAATAAAATTGGTGAATACCCTAACTGTCATCATAGAGTCTCCATCCAGTAACTGATGGAAGCAGATGCAGAGATCCAAAACTACACATCAGGCCGAACTCTGGGAGTGCTGTCAAAGAGAGGGAAGGGGGATTATATGAGCAAAGTTGCATCAAGACCATGATGAGGAAATCTAGAGAGATAACTGAACCTAATTCAAAGGAACTCATGAGTTTTAGACAGATAGCTGTGGAAACTTCATGGGCCAGACTAGGCCCTCTGCCTATGGGGGAATGTGGTATAGCTGGGTCTGTTTGAGGACACCCTGGCAGTGTGATCAGGATCTATCCCTGGGGCAGGAGCTGACTTCCTGGATCCTATTACCTATGGTCAGACACCTTGTTCACCTAATAAAGCAGGGAGAAGCTAGGTCCTGCCTCAACTGAATGTACCAGGCTTAGCTGTCCCCCATGGGAGAACTTTCCCTGTTGAAGGAGGGGATCAGGTGTGGAGGAAGGAGTGAGTTATTGAAAGAATAGATGAGAGGGTATCTGTGGTTGGTATGTAAAATGATTTTTAAAAAGATAAAAAATGGTCTGTTCAAGAACTAACTTGATAAATTACAATATCAGAATACTAGTTACCTTCATAAATACAATGAAAATAAGTTTACAGAATGTTTTCCCTTTTAATATCATTTTAATTTTATAAAATAAATAATAGCCAAATTTTAATTAAAAAAAAAACACGCCAAGAATCATGCAGATCCCTGATATCCATGAACAAGTGGTCCCAGTGAGGGACACAAGTCATGGAAAGAGGATATGTTTCTGCTCATAATTACTCTGAAAAGGTATTGTTGTTAAATTTTATGAGCTGACTGAGTCTCAGCACTTTGTGTGTGGAGGGAGACATGTCCAGGGAGACTGTGTTGATGTCACTCTGCTTTACAGACATCCCAAAGCAAGAAGCATCATCTTCTCACTGCAGTCCCATGCTGAAGCTACTGCATGTCATCCACATGTGATGCTGAAGTTAATGTTCTATGGAGATGACAATAATCCCTCGCTAGTCATCTTAGTCATTTCTTTTGTCCATTAGGCAATCAACTGCAGATTCTCCTGTGTCACAGCCTTGACTGAAGTGAACTGTCCAGAGAAAGGTTTCTGATGTGATGTCACCATGAGCTTTTATGTCTTTGGATAGCAGAAGCTACCCATGTCCTTTTTTTGGTCTTGATAGGCAAGGAACACAGACACCTGTTGCCTGAAAGAATCATCTAGTTGTCCATATAGCATAAGATCAACCCTGACAAGGGCTAAACATACAAAGCCCCAAAATGTTATTGGCTACACTTATCTTGAAAACGGTATTAAAATGTGTGGCTTTATTCCTACTATATGTCCTAAGTCAGCCTCAGAGTGTAGGACATTGCTACTAAATCTGCATGAAAGAACTCTGTTTAATGCAAATATTTTTGTTTGTCTTTGTTTTTGCATTGAGGTTTTGGTTTTCTTTGTTATGATTTGATATTGTCTTATACTTTTTGGTTCTTGCTTTTGTTTTTTTCCTGATTTGATTTTTTGCTAAGGCTATACACTGTATAATATGAATGTCCCTTTAAGCCACCATTGAGTAAAATGACTGTATTTTCATAAATAAGAAGCAATTTTCAATTGTTTATTCCTAATCTAGCTTTTTTGCTCAGGTGTGGTGTCACACTCCTTTAACCCTAGGAGTCAACAGTGAGAGATCAATCTTTGAAAATTCCAGGTAGTTTTGGATATATTGTGAGGTCCCTGCCTGATAAGACTGCAAAGAGGGAGGATGTCTTGAGTGTGACTCTATCAAGTAGAATCTTAACACTATAAACCCAGGTGCAAAAAGTGAGTGTGAAAGCTGAAAGATCAGAGAAGCAGAACAGCAGCAACTAGAAACTGCTTACTCTTATGAATCCTCAGACCATATGCGTAGATCCTAACTCCACATGTCATTAAAGTTTAGTGCTGGCATTAAAGTTGTGAGACTCCAATGAGGTGGGATCAAAGGCATGATCCTCCCAAATGCTGGGATTAAAGGTGTGTGCCACAAAACTTAAGTCCAAGTAGATCAAAGACCTCAACATAGATCCAGTTACTCTGAACCTGATAGAAGAGAAAGTAGGAAGTAGTGTTGACACATCGGCACCAGAGATCACTTGCTAAATATAACATCAGTAGCACAGACACTGAGAGAAATAATTAAAAAATTATTCAACAGAATATGTTCAACAGAATATGCTCAAATGGCTGAAGACATTGAAGGAATTGCTCAATATCCTAAATCATCAGGGAAATGCAAATCGAAACTACTCTGAGATACCATCTTACACCAGTCAGAATGGCTAAGATCAAAATCACTGAAGACAGCTTATGCTGGAGAGGATGTGGAGAAAGGGGAACTCTCCTCCACTGCTGGTGGTAATGCAAGTTTGTACAGCCACTTTGGAAATCAATATGGCGCTTTCTTAGAAAATTGGGCATCAACTGCCCTCAAGACCAAGCTATACCACTCTTGTGCATATACCCAAGGAATGCTTAATCATACCACAAGGACACATGCTCAACTATGTTCATAGCAGCATTATTTGTTATTGCCAGTACCTGGAAATAACCTAGATGCCCTTCAACTGAAGAATGGATAAATAAAATGTGGTACATATACACAATGGAGTACTACTCAGCAGAGAAAAACAATGAAATCATGAAGTTTGCAGGCAAATTGATAGAACTAGAAAATATCATCCTGAATAAAGTAACTCACTCTCAGAAAGACAAACAAGGTATGTATTCACTCATAAGTGGATACTAGAATTAAATCAAAGGATAACAAGACTGCAGCTCACATATCCATGGAGGTTACCTAGTAAAGAGAACACTAAGAAAGACACAAGGATCACCCAATGACAGAGAAATGGATGAGATCTACATGAGAAAACAGGGGGTCATTGGAGTAATGAAGGACAAGTGTCGTGGAAAAGACAGCTTAGGGGAAAAGAAGGTCTCAGCTGGATCGGGAACAAAGTGGGAGAACAAGGAAAGAGATACCATGATAAATGAAGACTCCATGGGAATGGGTAGAAGCAGAGTGCTAGAAAGGTCCCCAGAAATCCACAAAGATACCTTGACAATAGACTACTGGCAATGGTCGAGAGAGTGACTAAGCTGACCTACTCTGGTGATTGGATGGCCAAACACCTTAACTGTCATGATAGAACTCTCATCCAGTGACTTGTGGAAGCAGATGCAGAGATCCATGGCCAAACCCCAGGTGGTGCTCCAGGACTCAAATTGGTGAGAGAGAGGAGAGATTATATGAGCAAGAGATATTAAGACCATGATTGGAAAAAGAACAGGGACAAATAGCTAAACTAGCAGAAACACATGAACTGTGAACCAATAGCTGAGGAGCTTCCATGGAACTGGACCAGGCCCTCTGGGTAAGTGAGACAGTTGATGAGCTTGAACTGTTTAGGAGGCTTCCGGGCAGTGGGACCAGGACCTGTCCTTGGTGCATGAGCTGGCTTTTTGGAACCTAGGGCCTATGCTGACACACTTTGCTCAGCCTTGGTACAGGGAGAAGGGGAGTGGACCTTCCTGAACTGAATGTACCAGGCTGGGCTGACTCCCCAAGGAAGACCTTGCCTTGGATGAGTTGGAAATGGGGGGTGGATTGGGGTGGGAAAGGCTAGGGGGTGGGCGGAGGGAGGACAGAGGAATCCGTGCCTGATATGTTAAATTAAATTAATTATGAAATAAAAATATTTATTTTTAAAAAAGTTGTAGAATGTTAAAGTTGTAGTATGTTATAGGGAAGATGCGGAATAACCTAATTTATCATTCAAATATGCTGAAAATAAAACATTTTGTTTCTCAAAAAAAAAAAAGGTATGGGCCAATATCTCCTGGTGTCTATGGTTAACCAGTGGTTAGCTCCACTCTCTGACCTCCATACAAGCTTCATTTTTCACAACACAAACAAAGTATCTTACAACAGATACCCAGTTCATGATTTAAAAAATGACCCATATTCTACAGTTTACATCAAATATATAGGTACACAAAAAACAAAAAAAACCACCACAATCTAGATACACATATGTTCATGACATGATCATTCATTCACATCATATTTTGAGAAAGACTTCTATGTTTTCTAATTAATCTCAGGAAATGAGAACATTCAATACAGGATTAGAAAGTAGTAAAAAAACTGTAGCTATATGCATATGTAATTCTGAGTGGTCTCATTAAATAAGAAACACAGAGCCAAATGCAGTGTTAAAAGCCCAGAAGTTGAGCAGCAGCCAAGAGCTAAGACCACCTTCTTACCCCTTTCTGTCACTGTCGTCCTTCCCCTTAGAAAGAGACTACTTCTTGTGCACCTGTATTTTTATTGGCTTTCTGTTCTGCCTTATAATTGGTCGAAAACCCAACCACATTATCTCTTCATCACTGCTTGTCTATACAGACCTCCAGGTCTTCTATGGTTGGTATTGAGATTAAAGGCATGTATCTCCATGCTGGCTGAGTTCTTGAACAGATATATCTGCCTGTCATGTGATCAGGATTAAGGGCATGTGCTACCACTGTCAGACATCTGCTAAATGTCTTGCTATCAGCTTTGACCCTCAGGCAACTTTATTTATTAACATATGAATAAAATCACATTTCAGCACGAATAAAATATCACCATAACTATTGGCCTCCATTTTCCTTGAAATACAACACCAGTGGTGGCCACAATATTGAGACTAAAAAATTCTTTTTTTTTGAAATTTTAACTGATTTTTAATTTTTTTATTATTATTATATTTCAGTTTTAATTTTTTCTTTATTATTATGTGTTTTAAACTTTATAAATCAGCCATGAGTTCGCCTCTCCTCCCCCCTCCGCTCCCAACTCCACCTTACCCCTAGCCCCTCCCCTCCATTCCCATGTTCACCAGGATTAAAGCACCCCTGGGGATTCATTTAAACCTGGTGGATTCAGTACAGGCAGGTCCTGTCCCCTCCTTCCAGATTTAGCAAAGTGTCCCTGTGTAAGCCCAAGGTTTCAAACAGCCAGCTCATGCACTAAGGACAGATCCTGGTCCCACAGACTGGGTGCCTCCCAAACAGTTCAAGCTATTCAATTGTCTCACTTATCCAGAGGGCCTGATCCAGCTGGGGGCCCCACAGCCTTTGGTTCATAATTCATGTGCTTCCATTCTTTTGGCTATTTGTCCCTGTGCATTTTGCAATCTTGGATTCAACAATCCACGCTCTTGCAGATCCTCCTCTTTCTCGACAGTTGGACACCTGGCGCTCCACCTGGGGCCTGGCTGAGGATCTCTGCATCCACTTCCATCAGTTATTGGATGAGAGTTCCAAGACGACTGTTAGGGTGTTTAGTCCTCTGATCACCAGACTAGGTCAGATCAGGCTTTTTCTCTACCAATGCCAGCAGTTTACAGAGGATATATCATTGTGAATTTCTGGGGACCTCTCAAGCACTTTGCCTATTCCTGATCTCATGTGGTCTTCACTTATCATGGTCTGTTATTCCTCATTCTCCCTCTCTGTTCTTGATCTAGCTGGGATCTCCTGCTCCCCTAAGCTTTCTTTCCCTCAAATCTTGCCCTTCATTACTCCTACTGTCCTCAAGGTTGTTCATGTAGATCTCATCCAATTCTCTGTCATTGGGTGAAGCTTGGGTCTTTCCTAGGGTCCCGTTTTCTAGGTAGCCTCCCTGGAGTTGTAAAGCACTCTAGTCATCTTGGTTTTAAATCTAGTATCCTCCTATGAGTGAGTACATAACATGTTTGAGCTTCTGAGTCTGGGTTGCCTCACTCAGGATGATTTTTTCTAGATCCATCTATTTGCCTGCAAACCTCATGATGTCATTGTTTTTCTTTGCTGAGTAGTACTCCATTGTGTATATGTACCATATTTTCTTTATCCATTCTTCAGTTGAAGGGCATCTAGGTTGTTTCCAGTTTCTGGCTATTACAAACAAAGCTGATACGAACATAGCTGAGCAAATGCCCTTGTGGTATGATTTTGGGTATATGCCCAAGAGTGCTATAGCTGGGTCTTGGGGGAGATGGAAGTGCCATATTGATTTCCAAAGTGGCTGTACAAGCTTGCATTCACACCAGCAGTGGAGGAGAGTTCCCCTTGCTCCACATCCTCTCCAGCATAAGCTGTCCTCTGTGCTTTTGTTCTTAGCCATTCTGACAGGTGTAAGGTGGTATCTCAGAGTATTGATTTGCATTTCCTGGATAATTAGGGATGTTGAGCAATTCCTTAAATGTCTTTCTGCCATTTGAATTTCATCTGTGGAGAATTCTCTGTTTAGTTCTATTGTCCATTTTTTAATTGGACTGTTGGGCATTTTGATGTCTAATTTCTTGAGTTCTTTATATATTCTGGATATCAGCCCTGTGTCAGATGTGGGGTTGGTGAAGACCTTTTCCCATTCTGTAGGCTGTTGCTTTGTCTTGTTGACTGTATCCTTTGCTCTACAAAAGCGTCTCAGTTTCAACAGATCCCATTGATTCATTATTTCTCTCAGTGTCTGTGCTACTGGTGTTATATTTAGAAAGTCATCTCCGGTGCCAATGCTTTCAAGAGTACTTCCTACTTTCTCTACTATCAGGTTCAGAGTAGCTAGATTTCTGTTGATGTCTTTGATCCACTTGGATTTAAGTTTTGTGCATGGTGACAGATATGGGTCTATTTGCAGCCTTCTACACATTGACATCCAGTTATGCCAGCACCATTTGTTGAAGATGCTTTCTTTTTTCCATTGTACATTTTTGGCTTCTTTGTCACAAATTCTATGTTCCTAGGACTGCGGGTTAATGTCAGGGTCTTCAATTCATTTCCAATGGTCCACATGTCGGTTTTTATGTAGTTAGAGTTTTCCTGCCTGGCCCAGTCAGGACAAATCTCTCTTACCCTCCAGTCTCACAGTCGCTCAGACCCTACCAAGAAAGCAAAGGAAAAAGGCTAAGGGATTTATAAAGGCAAACCCATGATGTTACTTATAAGATTGTTTTCTTCTTCTTCTTCTTCTTCTTCTTCTTCTTCTTCTTCTTCTTCTTCTTCTTCTTCTTCTTCTTCCATTCCGTGATGCTCAGGTCTAGCTTCTGGAGAAGGGCTAGTTTCTGGTGATGCTGTATTGTTCTTTATTCTGTTGTATGTACTTCTGCCTTGACGTCTGCCCATCTCCTCTTGTGTTCGTTCTTGTTCTTATCAGTGTACTTCGTCCAGAGAGAGTTGACAGAATCAGGGAGCCTCTCTCTGGTCCAGATGGAAGCTCTGGGTCAGATGGGAGAGCTGGTCCAGATGAGAGTGCTGTCTGGATAGGAGCTGTGGGGTTATTCTCTGAGTCTCAGGAAGTGGCTGGGGTCTTGGGCAAATGGTTGTGGGGGCAGGGTGTAGAGACTGCAGTGTCTGCCTGTAGTCTTGGAAAAGGGGAGCCTTCCTGCAGGGCCCACCAATTGGCAGGAAACTGGGGCCAAGTTGGTCAGGTCGTCCTGGAGTTGCCTGTGTCCAGTGGTGGGATCCAAGGGCACTTGGGTCATCTACTTGCATTGACTTCTGTCATCTACTTGCATTGACCAGCCTTGGGGTAGCCAAATAAAAGTTCAAGCTCTAACTTTAAGCCATGGTGGTCTGATAATATACAGGTAGTTATTCCAATTTTTTATATTTGTTGAGATTTGCTTTGTAACCAAGCATGTGGTTGATTTCAGAGAAGGTTTTCTTTTGTATTAGGATGGAATATTCTGTAGATATCTATTATGTCTATTTGAGTCATAATGTCTGTTAATTCCTTTATTTCTCTGTCAAGTTTCTGTCAGACCTGTCCATTAGTGAGAGTGGGGTGCTGAAGTCTCCCACTGGTAGTGTATGGTGTTAGATGTGTGATTTAAGCTTTAATAATGTTCCTTTTATGAATGTAGGTATCCTTGTATTTGGGGAATATATTTCAGAATTTGGAGTTCATCTTGTCGGAGTTTCCCTGTAATAAATATGTAATGTTCTTCATGTTGATTGATTGTAGTTTGAAGTCTATTTTATTAGATATTAGGATAGCTACACCAACTTGCTTCTTAAATTCATTTCATTGGAAAGTCATTTCACAGCCCTTTATTCTGAGGTAGTGTTTGTCTTTGAAGTTGAGGTGTGTTTCTTGTATGCAGCAAATGGATAAATCTTTTTCATTTCGTATCCATTCTGTTAAACTGTGTTCTTTTATAGATGAATTGAGACCATTGATATTGGTGGATATTAATGACCAGTTATTGTTAATTCCTGATATTTTTTATGGTAGTGTTGTATGTTCCCCTTCTTTGGTATTTGTTGGTTTGGGACTATCTATTGCCTGTGTTTCCATGGGTGTATCTAACTTCCTTAGGTTGGATTTTTTCTTTCAGTGTTTTCTGTAGGGCTGGATTTGTGGAGAGATATTGTTTAAATCTGGTTTTATCATGGAATGTTTTGTTTACTCCATCTATGTTGATTGAGAGTTTGGCTGGGTATAATAGTCTGGGGTGGCATTCATGGTCTCTTAGTGTCTGCATAACATCTGTCCAGGACCTTTTGGCTTTTAGAGTCTCCATTGAGAATTCAGGTGTTATTCTTATGGGTCTGCCTTTATATATTACTTGGCTTTTTTCCTTCGCAGCTCTTAATGTTTTTCTTTATTCTGTATGTTCAATGGTTTGATTATTATGTGGTAATGGGACTTTTTTGTTGATCCAGTTTACTTG
The DNA here is from genome assembly GCF_903995425.1 of Onychomys torridus. NCBI lineage: Eukaryota > Metazoa > Chordata > Mammalia > Rodentia > Cricetidae > Onychomys > Onychomys torridus. Next base: position 21,455 of record NW_023413403.1, read on the forward strand.
GTGTTCTGTAACATTTGTGTATCTTTATAGACATTTCCTTCTTTATGTTGGGAAAGTTTTCTTCTATGATTTTGTTGAATATATTTTCCCATTCCTCACTTATGCTAGAATCTCTCCATCTGGTGACCTACTATAAACATATTACTGTGTGTTCCATTTGTGTGATTTGGGGCTTTTGTCATCTTACTTTGGCTGAAGAACTCAAAGAAATATAGAAGGCCAATATCAAACCATCACCTGTAAAACATATTAAGGGAATGGGGGCATCTGGAAATTGTAAATGTGTTAAGACTCTTGCTAGGCACAAACTGAAACAAAATGTTTCCTATAGATGCCTGGCTAACCATTATTTATTTTGTTTACCTCTTATTCTCTCCAAGAGCACAAACCTTCTGGTCAAAGTCCAGACAGTCTCTAAGGCTTGTTCATGCTTCACTGGAGCTAGCAAGCACCTAAATGAGCATGATATGTTCTGAATGATTCAGAATTGGTCCAGGTAACCTGCACTGCCTTCTGCTCACATGCACATATCTCCTAGATGTGAGAAATCTATACCCAGCCAGAGAAAGCCTGAAGTATAAGTAGAGGGATTTTCTCTTAGCTCATGTGCAAGCAGTAATAAGCAACTTTGACACATCATAGAAAGACTTCAACGAATCCTGGCCTCACTGGAGTCTTTCTGATAACTTTTTAGTGTACATAAGCAGGTTTAATATAGTAATGGGGGTGCCCAGAGGGTCTAAGCCAAAGCACAGAAATCTGCATGATAAACAAGACCCCACTAGTGCAGTGTTTCTCAACCTTACTAATGCTGTGGCAGTCTGAGGTAGAAGTCATTCAAGGGAGGGAGAAGCTGCCTGACTGAATTTAAGAAGCCTAGATGCCAGGCACAGTTCATCACCCTGGAAACTGAGGAACAAATGACATGTGAAGGAGAGTGGCTTCCTTTTCCAATAACGGTTGGAATTTTTGTGTTGGAAGCACTGTATACAAACATTTGTGTTGTGTGTCTGTTATGAGCAACCTTAATTCTCACCACAGGACTACACTGACACAGTGCAGGATTTCATATTATTCTCATCATCTTGCTCTTCTGGTTAATCAGCAGAGTACAAAGCCAGGACTAAGGCTGTTTTGCCTAGAGACCTCTGGAGAAGTCCACCTGTAATAAGAAAAGCTAATTTTTTGGGGGGTTTTTTTGTTTGTTTTTTTGAGACTGGGTTTCTCTATGTAGCTTTGTGCCTTTCCTGGAACTCATCTGGTAGCCCAGGCTGGCCTCGAACTCACAGAGATCCCCCTGCCTCTGCCTCCCGAGTGCTGGGATTCCAGACATGTGCCACCACAGCCTGGCAAGAAAAGCTATTTCCTGCCTAGATTCCAGGCTCCATGCTTGAACAACAAAAAAAAGGAATCGGATGTCAAAGATGCTCAGACTAGGATCAAGTAAGTTATGTGGCAGCTGAACTGAGGTTACAAGGTACCAGGAAGTTGGTAGATACCCAACTGTGCCTAGATACTTATGCTGAGGTGTAGATTTGGCCTTCACTGTAAACAGGGACATTGTGGGTTTTAAATAAGAAAAGGTCATATTACACATGGCAGCTGGAGGCTTACCTTACTGCAGAGTCAACTATGAGTCTAAAACTCACAAAATATAAAGTACCCCTGAACGGAGGAGCCCATTTCTAAAAAAACAGGATGAAGGGGAATTACAACAAGAAGGGGCACTTGTTCTAAAGGTTCTGGTGATGTTTTCAAGAGCTACTCTGCCTCATCTAACCAAGTCATTCTAAGCCATTGCTCTCAAAGGTATAATCATAGACCAACAGTTTATTAAAGATAATGAGTGACTAATTCACATTCAATATAATAGATTACTTATGTACTCTTTTGCATTCTTTAAGACAGGGATTACAGAGAAAGCCATTCCCCCAACTCTAATCCTATCCTATCATTTCTGATCTTCAGTCAAACTTTATATTTCAGAATTTAGCCACAATGTCCTCACTGCATTGATTCCCTCCGAGTTCAGTTACACAGAGTTCTTTATAGGCTGTCCATAACAGATCATTACAGACTGTATTTCTTTGTCTAACTCTACATTTCCCCAAACCAACCACCTTATCTCTTTCTGGCCTATTTATGCTGCAAGGGTTCCATTTTACCACATTCTTTCTAAGGAAATAATAATTCTCTAGTATATTTTTCTTGTTTATTATATGTTTCCAGTTTTTTTAAGGTAACATAAATTATTCTATGACTACAACAAAGGAGAATAAAAAATAATCAATTTTAATTTTTATTAATCAAGTTTTTTAGGTTCTTGCCTTTTTGTATGTCTGTGTACCATGTGCATTCGGTATCCACAGAGGTCATAAAGGGGAGAAAGACTTCCTGCCACCTAGATTTATAGGTATTCTTTGAGCTGTTATTTGGAGTCTGGTATTCACACAGAGGTCCTCGTGGAAGAACAGCTAGTGCCCTTAACTGCTCAGCCATGTCCAGTAACTCATGTGCTCATCCACGCAAGTCCAAGTTTGGGTTGCTCATACCATGTTTCCCATCACCCTAATGGGGCTCAGAGACACAGCCGTTACAGTGGCCAGGCCCCCAATGCCAGCTCAGGAGGCTTCAGGGTGCAGTGGCATGGCATGGCCCAACTAGGAGAGCAAATTCCTCACTGCTTGTTCAGCAAGGACACCAATCACATCCAGCACTCCCTCCCCTTCACCTGCAGCAGCAGCAGCAGCAGCAGC